>NW_026697911.1:0-23339 GCF_030435755.1 Ochotona princeps | reverse complement strand
TGAAGTTGCCTGTGAATGTGGAGTTGGTGGCATGTGAAACCCGCATGTGGAGCATTCGTTTGTGTGGGATGCTCTACCAGGTTCATTCCTAGAAAATGCACTCAAAGGGCACTAAGCATAGAGTGTGAAAACTGAGTTTCCTTGAGAGCTGCTTGGAAGCCTGATGGTGTGTGAAGTTAGTGAGCCAAATGGAGTTGTTCTCCCACAAGAACCACTCGGCTGATCCTTCTTCAATATGCCCTTCACCAACATGCAGTGTTTCCTTGATTGAATTAGCTCTCACACCAATATTTGCGTCTAGAGCCTTTGCATTGAGGGCTATCTGAAAACGGCTGTGGCGCTGAAGTTGCCTGTGAATGTGGAGTTGGTGGCATGTGAAACCCGCATGTGGAGCATTCGTTTGTGTGGGATGCTCACCAAGCTTCATTTCAGTCCTAGGCACTCAAAGGGCACTAAGCATAGAGTGTGAAAACTGAGTTTCCTTGAGAGCTGCTTGGAAGCCTGATGGTGTGTGAAGTTAGTGAGCCAAATGGAGTTGTTCTCCCACAAGAACCACTCGGCTGATCCTTCTTCAATATGCCCTTCACCAACATGCAGTGTTTCCTTGATTGAATTAATTCTCACAACCAATATTTGCGTCTAGAGCCTTTGCATTGAGGGCTACCTGAAAACGGCTGTGGCGCTGAAGTTGCCTGTGAATGTGGAGTTGGTGGCATGTGAAACCGCTTGTGGAGCATTCGTTTGTGTGGGATGCTCTACCAGGTTCATTCCTAGATAATGCACTCAAAGGGCACTAAACATAGAGTGTGAAAACTGAGTTTCCTTGAGAGCTGCTTGGAAGCCTGATGGTGTGTGAAGTTAGTGAGCCAAATGGAGTTGTTCTCCCACAAGAACCACTCGGCTGATCCTTCTTCAATGTGCCCTTCACCAACATGCAGTGTTGCCTTGATTGAATTAGCTCTCACACCAATATTTGCGTCTAGAGCCTTTGCATTGAGGGCTATCTGAAAACGGCTGTGGCGCTGAAGTTGCCTGTGAATGTGGAGTTGGTGGCATGTGAAACCCGCATGTGGAGCATTCGTTTGTGTGGGATGCTCTACCAGGTTCATTCCTAGATAATGCACTCAAAGGGCACTAAGCATAGAGTGTGAAAACTGAGTTTCCTTGAGAGCTGCTTGGAAGCCTGATGGTGTGTGAAGTTAGTGAGCCAAATGGAGTTGTTCTCCCACAAGAACCACTCGGCTGATCCTTCTTCAATATGCCCTTCACCAACATGCAGTGTTTCCTTGATTGAATTAGCTCTCACACCAATATTTGCGTCTAGAGCCTTTGCATTGAGGGCTATCTGAAAATGGCTGTGGCGCTGAAGTTGCCTGTGAATGTGGAGTTGGTGGCATGTGAAACCCGCATGTGGAGCATTCGTTTGTGTGGGATGCTCTACCAGGTTCATTCCTAGGTAATGCACTCAAAGGGCACTAAGCATAGAGTGTGTAAACTGAGTTTCCTTGAGAGCTGCTTGGAAGCCTGATGGTGTGTGAAGTTAGTGAGCCAAATGGAGTTGTTCTCCCACAAGAACCACTCGGCTGATCCTTCTTCAATATGCCCTTCACCAACATGCAGTGTTGCCTTGATTGAATTAGCTCTCACACCAATATTTGCATCTAGAGCCTTTGCATTGAGGGCTATCTGAAAACGGCTGTGGCGCTGAAGTTGCCTGTGAATGTGGAGTTGGTGGCATGTGAAACCCGCATGTGGAGCATTCGTTTGTGTGGGATGCTCTACCAGGTTCATTCCTAGATAATGCACTCAAAGGGCACTAAGCATAGAGTGTGAAAACTGAGTTTCCTTGAGAGCTGCTTGGAAGCCTGATGGTGTGTGAAGTTAGTGAGCCAAATGGAGTTGTTCTCCCACAAGAACCACTCGGCTGATCCTTCTTCAATATGCCCTTCACCAACATGCAGTGTTTCCTTGATTGAATTAGCTCTCACACCAATATTTGCGTCTAGAGCCTTTGCATTGAGGGCTATCTGAAAACGGCTGTGGCGCTGAAGTTGCCTGTGAATGTGGAGTTGGTGGCATGTGAAACCCGCATGTGGAGGTTTCGTTTGTGTGGGATGCTCACCAAGCTTCATTTCAGTCCTAGGCACTCAAAGGGCACTAAGCATAGAGTGTGAAAACTGAGTTTCCTTGAGAGCTGCTTGGAAGCCTGATGGTGTGTGAAGTTAGTGAGCCAAATGGAGTTGTTCTCCCACAAGAACCACTCGGCTGATCCTTCTTCAATATGCCCTTCACCAACATGCAGTGTTTCCTTGATTGAATTAATTCTCACAACCAATATTTGCATCTAGAGCCTTTGCATTGAGGGCTATCTGAAAACGGCTGTGGCGCTGAAGTTGCCTGTGAATGTGGAGTTGGTGGCATGTGAAACCGCTTGTGGAGCATTCGTTTGTGTGGGATGCTCTACCAGGTTCATTCCTAGATAATGCACTCAAAGGGCACTAAGCATAGAGTGTGAAAACTGAGTTTCCTTGAGAGCTGCTTGGAAGCCTGATGGTGTGTGAAGTTAGTGAGCCAAATGGAGTTGTTCTCCCACAAGAACCACTCGGCTGATCCTTCTTCAATATGCCCTTCACCAACATGCAGTGTTTCCTTGATTGAATTAGCTCTCACACCAATATTTGCGTCTAGAGCCTTTGCATTGAGGGCTATCTGAAAACGGCTGTGGCGCTGAAGTTGCCTGTGAATGTGGAGTTGGTGGCATGTGAAACCCGCATGTGGAGCATTCGTTTGTGTGGGATGCTCTACCAGGTTCATTCCTAGATAATGCACTCAAAGGGCACTAAGCATAGAGTGTGAAAACTGAGTTTCCTTGAGAGCTGCTTGGAAGCCTGATGGTGTGAAGTTAGTGAGCCAAATGGAGTTGTTCTCCCACAAGAACCACTCGGCTGATACTTCTTCAATATGCCCTTCACCAACATGCAGTGTTTCCTTGATTGAATTAGCTCTCACACCAATATTTGCGTCTAGAGCCTTTGCATTGAGGGCTATCTGAAAATGGCTGTGGCGCTGAAGTTGCCTGAGAATGTCTAGTTGGTGGCATGTGAAACCCGCATGTGGAGCATTCGTTTGTGTGGGATGCTCTACCAGGTTCATTCCTAGGTAATGCACTCAAAGGGCACTAAGCATAGAGTGTGTAAACTGAGTTTCCTTGAGAGCTGCTTGGAAGCCTGATGGTGTGTGAAGTTAGTGAGCCAAATGGAGTTGTTCTCCCACAAGAACCACTCGGCTGATCCTTCTTCAATATGCCCTTCACCAACATGCAGTGTTGCCTTGATTGAATTAGCTCTCACACCAATATTTGCATCTAGAGCCTTTGCATTGAGGGCTATCTGAAAACGGCTGTGGCGCTGAAGTTGCCTGTGAATGTGGAGTTGGTGGCATGTGAAACCCGCATGTGGAGCATTCGTTTGTGTGGGATGCTCTACCAGGTTCATTCCTAGATAATGCACTCAAAGGGCACTAAGCATAGAGTGTGAAAACTGAGTTTCCTTGAGAGCTGCTTGGAAGCCTGATGGTGTGTGAAGTTAGTGAGCCAAATGGAGTTGTTCTCCCACAAGAACCACTCGGCTGATCCTTCTTCAATATGCCCTTCACCAACATGCAGTGTTTCCTTGATTGAATTAATTCTCACACCAATATTTGCGTCTAGAGCCTTTGCATTGAGGGCTATCTGAAAACGGCTGTGGCGCTGAAGTTGCCTGAGAATGTGGAGTTGGTGGCATGTGAAACCCGCATGTGGAGCATTCGTTTGTGTGGGATGCTCTACCAGGTTCATTCCTAGATAATGCACTCAAAGGGCACTAAGCATAGAGTGTGAAAACTGAGTTTCCTTGAGAGCTGCTTGGAAGCCTGATGGTGTGTGAAGTTAGTGAGCCAAATGGAGTTGTTCTCCCACAAGAACCACTCGGCTGATCCTTCTTCAATATGCCCTTCACCAACATGCAGTGTTTCCTTGATTGAATTAGCTCTCACACCAATATTTGCGTCTAGAGCCTTTGCATTGAGGGCTATCTGAAAACGGCTGTGGCGCTGAAGTTGCCTGTGAATGTGGAGTTGGTGGCATGTGAAACCCGCATGTGGAGGATTCGTTTGTGTGGGATGCTCACCAAGCTTCATTTCAGTCCTAGGCACTCAAAGGGCACTAAGCATAGAGTGTGAAAACTGAGTTTCCTTGAGAGCTGCTTGGAAGCCTGATGGTGCGTGAAGTTAGTGAGCCAAATGGAGTTGTTCTCCCACAAGAACCACTCGGCTGATCCTTCTTCAATATGCCCTTCACCAACATGCAGTGTTGCCTTGATTGAATTAATTCTCACCACCAATATTTGCATCTAGAACCTTTGCATTGAGGGCTATCTGAAAACGGCTGTGGCGCTGAAGTTGCCTGTGAATGTGGAGTTGGTGGCATGTGAAACCCGCATGTGGAGCATTCGTTTGTGTGGGATGCTCTACCAGGTTCATTCCTAGATAATGCACTCAAAGGGCACTAAGCATAGAGTGTGAAAACTGAGTTTCCTTGAGAGCTGCTTGGAAGCCTGATGGTGTGTGAAGTTAGTGAGCCAAATGGAGTTGTTCTCCCACAAGAACCACTCGGCTGATCCTTCTTCAATATGCCCTTCACCAACATGCAGTGTCTCCTTGATTGAATTAGCTCTCACACCAATATTTGCGTCTAGAGCCTTTGCATTGAGGGCTATCTGAAAACGGCTGTGGCGCTGAGGTTGCCTGTGAATGTGGAGTTGGTGGCATGTGAAACCCGCTTGTGGAGCATTCGTTTGTGTGGGATGCTCTACCAGGTTCATTCCTAGATAATGCACTCAAAGGGCACTAAGCATAGAATGTGAAAACTGAGTTTCCTTGAGAGCTGCTTGGAAGCCTGATGGTGTGTGAAGTTAGTGAGCCAAATGGATTTGTTCTCCCACAAGAACCACTCGGCTGATCCTTCTTCAATGGCCCTTCACCAACATGCAGTGTTTCCTTGATTGAATTAGCTCTCACACCAATATTTGCATCTAGAGCCTTTGCATTGAGGGCTATCTGAAAACGGCTGTGGCGCTGAAGTTGCCTGTGAATGTGGAGTTGGTGGCATGTGAAACCCGCATGTGGAGCATTCGTTTGTGTGGGATGCTCGCCAAGCTTCATTTCAGTCCTAGGCACTCAAAGGGCACTAAGCATAGAGTGTGAAAACTGAGTTTCCTTGAGAGCTGCTTGGAAGCCTGATGGTGTGTGAAGTTAGTGAGCCAAATGGAGTTGTTCTCCCACAAGAACCACTCGGCTGATCCTTCTTCAATATGCCCTTCACCAACATGCAGTGTTGCCTTGATTGAATTAGCTCTCACACCAATATTTGCGTCTAGAGCCTTTGCATTGAGGGCTATCTGAAAACGGCTGTGGCGCTGAAGTTGCCTGAGAATGTGGAGTTGGTGGCATGTGAAACCCGCATGTGGAGCATTCGTTTGTGTGGGATGCTCTACCAGGTTCATTCCTAGATAATGCACTCAAAGGGCACTAAGCATAGAGTGTGAAAACTGAGTTTCCTTGAGAGCTGCTTGGAAGCCTGATGGTGTGTGAAGTTAGTGAGCCAAATGGAGTTGTTCTCCCACAAGAACCACTCGGCTGATCCTTCTTCAATATGCCCTTCACCAACATGCAGTGTTTCCTTGATTGAATTAGCTCTCACACCAATATTTGCGTCTAGAGCCTTTGCATTGAGGGCTACCTGAAAACGGCTGTGGCGCTGAAGTTGCCTGTGAATGTGGAGTTGGTGGCATGTGAAACCCGCATGTGGAGGATTCGTTTGTGTGGGATGCTCACCAAGCTTCATTTCAGTCCTAGGCACTCAAAGGGCACTAAGCATAGAGTGTGAAAACTGAGTTTCCTTGAGAGCTGCTTGGAAGCCTGATGGTGCGTGAAGTTAGTGAGCCAAATGGAGTTGTTCTCCCACAAGAACCACTCGGCTGATCCTTCTTCAATATGCCCTTCACCAACATGCAGTGTTGCCTTGATTGAATTAATTCTCACCACCAATATTTGCATCTAGAACCTTTGCATTGAGGGCTATCTGAAAACGGCTGTGGCGCTGAAGTTGCCTGAGAATGTCTAGTTGGTGGCATGTGAAACCCGCATGTGGAGCATTCGTTTGTGTGGGATGCTCTACCAGGTTCATTCCTAGATAATGCACTCAAAGGGCACTAAGCATAGAGTGTGAAAACTGAGTTTCCTTGAGAGCTGCTTGGAAGCCTGATGGTGTGTGAAGTTAGTGAGCCAAATGGAGTTGTTCTCCCACAAGAACCACTCGGCTGATCCTTCTTCAATATGCCCTTCACCAACATGCAGTGTCTCCTTGATTGAATTAGCTCTCACACCAATATTTGCGTCTAGAGCCTTTGCATTGAGGGCTATCTGAAAACGGCTGTGGCGCTGAGGTTGCCTGTGAATGTGGAGTTGGTGGCATGTGAAACCCGCTTGTGGAGCATTCGTTTGTGTGGGATGCTCTACCAGGTTCATTCCTAGATAATGCACTCAAAGGGCACTAAGCATAGAATGTGAAAACTGAGTTTCCTTGAGAGCTGCTTGGAAGCCTGATGGTGTGTGAAGTTAGTGAGCCAAATGGATTTGTTCTCCCACAAGAACCACTCGGCTGATCCTTCTTCAATGGCCCTTCACCAACATGCAGTGTTTCCTTGATTGAATTAGCTCTCACACCAATATTTGCATCTAGAGCCTTTGCATTGAGGGCTATCTGAAAACGGCTGTGGCGCTGAAGTTGCCTGTGAATGTGGAGTTGGTGGCATGTGAAACCCGCATGTGGAGCATTCGTTTGTGTGGGATGCTCGCCAAGCTTCATTTCAGTCCTAGGCACTCAAAGGGCACTAAGCATAGAGTGTGAAAACTGAGTTTCCTTGAGAGCTGCTTGGAAGCCTGATGGTGTGTGAAGTTAGTGAGCCAAATGGAGTTGTTCTCCCACAAGAACCACTCGGCTGATCCATCTTCAATATGCCCTTCACCAACATGCAGTGTTTCCTTGATTGAATTAGCTCTCACACCAATATTTGCGTCTAGAGCCTTTGCATTGAGGGCTATCTGAAAATGGCTGTGGCGCTGAAGTTGCCTGTGAATGTGGAGTTGGTGGCATGTGAAACCCGCATGTGGAGGATTCGTTTGTGTGGGATGCTCTACCAGGTTCATTCCTAGATAATGCACTCAAAGGGCACTAAGCATAGAGTGTGAAAACTGAGTTTCCTTGAGAGCTGCTTGGAAGCCTGATGGTGTGTGAAGTTAGTGAGCCAAATGGAGTTGTTCTCCCACAAGAACCACTCGGCTGATCCTTCTTCAATATGCCCTTCACCAACATGCAGTGTTTCCTTGATTGAATTAATTCTCACAACCAATATTTGCGTCTAGAGCCTTTGCATTGAGGGCTATCTGAAAACGGCTGTGGCGCTGAAGTTACCTGTGAATGTGGAGTTGGTGGCATGTGAAACCCGCTTGTGGAGCATTCGTTTGTGTGGGATGCTCTACCAGGTTCATTCCTAGATAATGCACTCAAAGGGCACTAAACATAGAGTGTGAAAACTGAGTTTCCTTGAGAGCTGCTTGGAAGCCTGATGGAGTGTGAAGTTAGTGAGCCAAATGGAGTTGTTCTCCCACAAGAACCACTCGGCTGATCCTTCTTCAATATGCCCTTCACCAACATGCATTGTTTCCTTGATTGAATTAGCTCTCACACCAATATTTGCGTCTAGAGCCTTTGCATTGAGGGCTATCTGAAAACGGCTGTGGCGCTGAAGTTGCCTGAGAATGTGGAGTTGGTGGCATGTGAAACCCGCATGTGGAGCATTCGTTTGTGTGGGATGCTCTACCAGGTTCATTCCTAGATAATGCACTCAAAGGGCACTAAGCATAGAGTGTGAAAACTGAGTTTCCTTGAGAGCTGCTTGGAAGCCTGATGGTGTGTGAAGTTAGTGAGCCAAATGGAGTTGTTCTCCCACAAGAACCACTCAGCTGATCCTTCTTCAATGGCCCTTCACCAACATGCAGTGTTTCCTTGATTGAATTAGCTCTCACACCAATATTTGCGTCTAGAGCCTTTGCATTGAGGGCTATCTGAAAACGGCTGTGGCGCTGAAGTTGCCTGTGAATGTGGAGTTGGTGGCATGTGAAACCCGCATGTGGAGGATTCGTTTGTGTGGGATGCTCGCCAAGCTTCATTTCAGTCCTAGGCACTCAAAGGGCACTAAGCATAGAGTGTGAAAACTGAGTTTCCTTGAGAGCTGCTTGGAAGCCTGATGGTGTGTGAAGTTAGTGAGCCAAATGGAGTTGTTCTCCCACAAGAACCACTCGGCTGATCCTTCTTCAATATGCCCTTCACCAACATGCAGTGTTTCCTTGATTGAATTAGCTCTCACACCAATATTTGTGTCTAGAGCCTTTGCATTGAGGGCTATCTGAAAACGGCTGTGGCGCTGAAGTTACCTGTCAATGTGGAGTTGGTGGAATGTGAAACCCGCATGTGGAGCATTTGTTTGTGTGGGATGCTCTACCAGGTTCATTCCTAGAAAATGCACTCAAAGGGCACTAAACATAGAGTGTGAAAACTGAGTTTCCTTGAGAGCTGCTTGGAAGCCTGATGGTGTGTGAAGTTAGTGAGCCAAATGGAGTTGTTCTCCCACAAGAACCACTCGGCTGATCCTTCTTCAATATGCCCTTCACCAACATGCAGTGTTTCCTTGATTGAATTAGCTCTCACACCAATATTTGCGTCTAGAGCCTTTGCATTGAGGGCTATCTGAAAACGGCTGTGGCGCTGAAGTTGCCTGTGAATGTGGAGTTGGTGGCATGTGAAACCCGCATGTGGAGCATTCGTTTGTGTGGGATGCTCTACCAGGTTCATTCCTAGATAATGCACTCAAAGGGCACTAAGCATAGAGTGTGAAAACTGAGTTTCCTTGAGAGCTGCTTGGAAGCCTGATGGTGTGTGAAGTTAGTGAGCCAAATGGAGTTGTTCTCCCACAAGAACCACTCGGCTGATCCTTCTTCAATGGCCCTTCACCAACATGCAGTGTTTCCTTGATTGAATTAGCTCTCACACCAATATTTGCGTCTAGAGCCTTTGCATTGAGGGCTATCTGAAAACGGCTGTGGCGCTGAAGTTGCCTGTGAATGTGGAGTTGGTGGCATGTGAAACCCGCATGTGGAGCATTCGTTTGTGTGGGATGCTCCCCAAGCTTCATTTCAGTCCTAGGCACTCAAAGGGCACTAAGCATAGAGTGTGAAAACTGAGTTTCCTTTAGAGCTGCTTGGAAGCCTGATGGTGTGTGAAGTTAGTGAGCCAAATGGAGTTGTTCTCCCACAAGAACCACTCGGCTGATCCTTCTTCAATATGCCCTTCACCAACATGCAGTGTTTCCTTGATTGAATTAGCTCTCACACCAATATTTGTGTCTAGAGCCTTTGCATTGAGGGCTATCTGAAAACGGCTATGGCGCTGAAGTTACCTGTCAATGTGGAGTTGGTGGAATGTGAAACCCGCATGTGGAGCATTTGTTTGTGTGGGATACTCTACCAGGTTCATTCCTAGATAATGCACTCAAAGGGCACTAAGCATAGAGTGTGAAAACTGAGTTTCCTTGAGAGCTGCTTGGAAGCCTGATGGTGTGTGAAGTTAGTGAGCCAAATGGAGTTGTTCTCCCACAAGAACCACTCGGCTGATCCTTCTTCAATGTGCCCTTCACCAACATGCAGTGTTGCCTTGATTGAATTAGCTCTCACACCAATATTTGCGTCTAGAGCCTTTGCATTGAGGGCTATCTGAAAACGGCTGTGGCGCTGAAGTTGCCTGTGAATGTGGAGTTGGTGGCATGTGAAACCCGCATGTGGAGCATTCGTTTGTGTGGGATGCTCTACCAGGTTCATTCCTAGATAATGCACTCAAAGGGCACTAAGCATAGAGTGTGAAAACTGAGTTTCCTTGAGAGCTGCTTGGAAGCCTGATGGTGTGTGAAGTTAGTGAGCCAAATGGAGTTGTTCTCCCACAAGAACCACTCGGCTGATCCTTCTTCAATATGCCCTTCACCAACATGCAGTGTTTCCTTGATTGAATTAGCTCTCACACCAATATTTGCGTCTAGAGCCTTTGCATTGAGGGCTATCTGAAAATGGCTGTGGCGCTGAAGTTGCCTGAGAATGTCTAGTTGGTGGCATGTGAAACCCGCATGTGGAGCATTCGTTTGTGTGGGATGCTCTACCAGGTTCATTCCTAGGTAATGCACTCAAAGGGCACTAAGCATAGAGTGTGTAAACTGAGTTTCCTTGAGAGCTGCTTGGAAGCCTGATGGTGTGTGAAGTTAGTGAGCCAAATGGAGTTGTTCTCCCACAAGAACCACTCGGCTGATCCTTCTTCAATATGCCCTTCACCAACATGCAGTGTTTCCTTGATTGAATTAGCTCTCACACCAATATTTGCATCTAGAGCCTTTGCATTGAGGGCTATCTGAAAACGGCTGTGGCGCTGAAGTTGCCTGTGAATGTGGAGTTGGTGGCATGTGAAACCCGCATGTGGAGCATTCGTTTGTGTGGGATGCTCTACCAGGTTCATTCCTAGAAAATGCACTCAAAGGGCACTAAGCATAGCGTGTGAAAACTGAGTTTCCTTGAGAGCTGCTTGGAAGCCTGATGGTGTGTGAAGTTAGTGAGCCAAATGGAGTTGTTCTCCCACAAGAACCACTCGGCTGATCCTTCTTCAATATGCCCTTCACCAACATGCAGTGTTGCCTTGATTGAATTAGCTCTCACACCAATATTTGCGTCTAGAGCCTTTGCATTGAGGGCTATCTGAAAACGGCTGTGGCGCTGAAGTTGCCTGTGAATGTGGAGTTGGTGGCATGTGAAACCCGCATGTGGAGCATTCGTTTGTGTGGGATGCTCACCAAGCTTCATTTCAGTCCTAGGCACTCAAAGGGCACTAAGCATAGAGTGTGAAAACTGAGTTTCCTTGAGAGCTGCTTGGAAGCCTGATGGTGTGTGAAGTTAGTGAGCCAAATGGAGTTGTTCTCCCACAAGAACCACTCGGCTGATCCTTCTTCAATATGCCCTTCACCAACATGCAGTGTTTCCTTGATTGAATTAATTCTCACAACCAATATTTGCGTCTAGAGCCTTTGCATTGAGGGCTATCTGAAAACGGCTGTGGCGCTGAAGTTACCTGTGAATGTGGAGTTGGTGGCATGTGAAACCGCTTGTGGAGCATTCGTTTGTGTGGGATGCTCTACCAGGTTCATTCCTAGATAATGCACTCAAAGGGCACTAAACATAGAGTGTGAAAACTGAGTTTCCTTGAGAGCTGCTTGGAAGCCTGATGGTGTGTGAAGTTAGTGAGCCAAATGGAGTTGTTCTCCCACAAGAACCACTCGGCTGATCCTTCTTCAATGTGCCCTTCACCAACATGCAGTGTTGCCTTGATTGAATTAGCTCTCACACCAATATTTGCGTCTAGAGCCTTTGCATTGAGGGCTATCTGAAAACGGCTGTGGCGCTGAAGTTGCCTGTGAATGTGGAGTTGGTGGCATGTGAAACCCGCATGTGGAGCATTCGTTTGTGTGGGATGCTCTACCAGGTTCATTCCTAGATAATGCACTCAAAGGGCACTAAGCATAGAGTGTGAAAACTGAGTTTCCTTGAGAGCTGCTTGGAAGCCTGATGGTGTGTGAAGTTAGTGAGCCAAATGGAGTTGTTCTCCCACAAGAACCACTCGGCTGATCCTTCTTCAATATGCCCTTCACCAACATGCAGTGTTTCCTTGATTGAATTAGCTCTCACACCAATATTTGCGTCTAGAGCCTTTGCATTGAGGGCTATCTGAAAATGGCTGTGGCGCTGAAGTTGCCTGAGAATGTCTAGTTGGTGGCATGTGAAACCCGCATGTGGAGCATTCGTTTGTGTGGGATGCTCTACCAGGTTCATTCCTAGGTAATGCACTCAAAGGGCACTAAGCATAGAGTGTGTAAACTGAGTTTCCTTGAGAGCTGCTTGGAAGCCTGATGGTGTGTGAAGTTAGTGAGCCAAATGGAGTTGTTCTCCCACAAGAACCACTCGGCTGATCCTTCTTCAATATGCCCTTCACCAACATGCAGTGTTGCCTTGATTGAATTAGCTCTCACACCAATATTTGCATCTAGAGCCTTTGCATTGAGGGCTATCTGAAAACGGCTGTGGCGCTGAAGTTGCCTGTGAATGTGGAGTTGGTGGCATGTGAAACCCGCATGTGGAGCATTCGTTTGTGTGGGATGCTCTACCAGGTTCATTCCTAGATAATGCACTGAAAGGGCACTAAGCATAGAGTGTGAAAACTGAGTTTCCTTGAGAGCTGCTTGGAAGCCTGATGGTGTGTGAAGTTAGTGAGCCAAATGGAGTTGTTCTCCCACAAGAACCACTCGGCTGATCCTTCTTCAATATGCCCTTCACCAACATGCAGTGTTTCCTTGATTGAATTAGCTCTCACACCAATATTTGCGTCTAGAGCCTTTGCATTGAGGGCTATCTGAAAACGGCTGTGGCGCTGAAGTTGCCTGTGAATGTGGAGTTGGTGGCATGTGAAACCCGCATGTGGAGCATTCGTTTGTGTGGGATGCTCTACCAGGTTCATTCCTAGATAATGCACTCAAAGGGCACTAAGCATAGAGTGTGAAAACTGAGTTTCCTTGAGAGCTGCTTGGAAGCCTGATGGTGTGTGAAGTTAGTGAGCCAAATGGAGTTGTTCTCCCACAAGAACCACTCGGCTGATCCTTCTTCAATATGCCCTTCACCAACATGCAGTGTTTCCTTGATTGAATTAATTCTCACAACCAATATTTGCGTCTAGAGCCTTTGCATTGAGGGCTATCTGAAAACGGCTGTGGCGCTGAAGTTACCTGTGAATGTGGAGTTGGTGGCATGTGAAACCGCTTGTGGAGCATTCGTTTGTGTGGGATGCTCTACCAGGTTCATTCCTAGATAATGCACTCAAAGGGCACTAAGCATAGAGTGTGAAAACTGAGTTTCCTTGAGAGCTGCTTGGAAGCCTGATGGTGTGTGAAGTTAGTGAGCCAAATGGAGTTGTTCTCCCACAAGAACCACTCGGCTGATCCTTCTTCAATATGCCCTTCACCAACATGCAGTGTTGCCTTGATTGAATTAGCTCTCACACCAATATTTGCGTCTAGAGCCTTTGCATTGAGGGCTATCTGAAAACGGCTGTGGCGCTGAAGTTGCCTGTGAATGTGGAGTTGGTGGCATGTGAAACCCGCATGTGGAGCATTCGTTTGTGTGGGATGCTCTACCAGGTTCATTCCTAGATAATGCACTCAAAGGGCACTAAGCATAGAGTGTGAAAACTGAGTTTCCTTGAGAGCTGCTTGGAAGCCTGATGGTGTGAAGTTAGTGAGCCAAATGGAGTTGTTCTCCCACAAGAACCACTCGGCTGATCCTTCTTCAATATGCCCTTCACCAACATGCAGTGTTTCCTTGATTGAATTAGCTCTCACACCAATATTTGTGTCTAGAGCCTTTGCATTGAGGGCTATCTGAAAATGGCTGTGGCGCTGAAGTTGCCTGAGAATGTCTAGTTGGTGGCATGTGAAACCCGCATGTGGAGCATTCGTTTGTGTGGGATGCTCTACCAGGTTCATTCCTAGGTAATGCACTCAAAGGGCACTAAGCATAGAGTGTGTAAACTGAGTTTCCTTGAGAGCTGCTTGGAAGCCTGATGGTGTGTGAAGTTAGTGAGCCAAATGGAGTTGTTCTCCCACAAGAACCACTCGGCTGATCCTTCTTCAATATGCCCTTCACCAACATGCACTGTTGCCTTGATTGAATTAGCTCTCACACCAATATTTGCATCTAGAGCCTTTGCATTGAGGGCTATCTGAAAACGGCTGTGGCGCTGAAGTTGCCTGTGAATGTGGAGTTGGTGGCATGTGAAACCCGCATGTGGAGCATTCGTTTGTGTGGGATGCTCTACCAGGTTCATTCCTAGATAATGCACTCAAAGGGCACTAAGCATAGAGTGTGAAAACTGAGTTTCCTTGAGAGCTGCTTGGAAGCCTGATGGTGTGTGAAGTTAGTGAGCCAAATGGAGTTGTTCTCCCACAAGAACCACTCGGCTGATCCTTCTTCAATATGCCCTTCACCAACATGCAGTGTTTCCTTGATTGAATTAGCTCTCACACCAATATTTGCGTCTAGAGCCTTTGCATTGAGGGCTATCTGAAAACGGCTGTGGCGCTGAAGTTGCCTGAGAATGTGGAGTTGGTGGCATGTGAAACCCGCATGTGGAGCATTCGTTTGTGTGGGATGCTCTACCAGGTTCATTCCTAGATAATGCACTCAAAGGGCACTAAGCATAGAGTGTGAAAACTGAGTTTCCTTGAGAGCTGCTTGGAAGCCTGATGGTGTGTGAAGTTAGTGAGCCAAATGGAGTTGTTCTCCCACAAGAACCACTCGGCTGATCCTTCTTCAATATGCCCTTCACCAACATGCAGTGTTTCCTTGATTGAATTAGCTCTCACACCAATATTTGCGTCTAGAGCCTTTGCATTGAGGGCTACCTGAAAACGGCTGTGGCGCTGAAGTTGCCTGTGAATGTGGAGTTGGTGGCATGTGAAACCCGCATGTGGAGGATTCGTTTGTGTGGGATGCTCACCAAGCTTCATTTCAGTCCTAGGCACTCAAAGGGCACTAAGCATAGAGTGTGAAAACTGAGTTTCCTTGAGAGCTGCTTGGAAGCCTGATGGTGCGTGCAGTTAGTGAGCCAAATGGAGTTGTTCTCCCACAAGAACCACTCGGCTGATCCTTCTTCAATATGCCCTTCACCAACATGCAGTGTTTCCTTGATTGAATTAATTCTCACCACCAATATTTGCATCTAGAGCCTTTGCATTGAGGGCTATCTGAAAACGGCTGTGGCGCTGAAGTTGCCTGTGAATGTGGAGTTGGTGGCATGTGAAACCCGCTTGTGGAGCATTCGTTTGTGTGGGATGCTCTACCAGGTTCATTCCTAGATAATGCACTCAAAGGGCACTAAGCATAGAGTGTGAAAACTGAGTTTCCTTGAGAGCTGCTTGGAAGCCTGATGGTGTGTGAAGTTAGTGAGCCAAATGGAGTTGTTCTCCCACAAGAACCACTCGGCTGATCCTTCTTCAATATGCCCTTCACCAACATGCAGTGTTTCCTTGATTGAATTAGCTCTCACACCAATATTTGCGTCTAGAGCCTTTGCATTGAGGGCTATCTGAAAACGGCTGTGGCGCTGAAATTGCCTGTGAATGTGGAGTTGGTGGCATGTGAAACCCGCTTGTGGAGCATTCGTTTGTGTGGGATGCTCTACCAGGTTCATTCCTAGATAATGCCCTCAAAGGGCACTAAGCATAGAATGTGAAAACTGAGTTTCCTTGAGAACTGCTTGGAAGCCTGATGGTGTGTGAAGTTAGTGAGCCAAATGGAGTTGTTCTCCCACAAGAACCACTCGGCTGATCCTTCTTCAATGGCCCTTCACCAACATGCAGTGTTTCCTTGATTGAATTAGCTCTCACACCAATATTTGCATCTAGAGCCTTTGCATTGAGGGCTATCTGAAAACGGCTGTGGCGCTGAAGTTGCCTGTGAATGTGGAGTTGGTGGCATGTGAAACCCGCATGTGGAGCATTCGTTTGTGTGGGATGCTCGCCAAGCTTCATTTCAGTCCTAGGCACTCAAAGGGCACTAAGCATAGAGTGTGAAAACTGAGTTTCCTTGAGAGCTGCTTGGAAGCCTGATGGTGTGTGAAGTTAGTGAGCCAAATGGAGTTGTTCTCCCACAAGAACCACTCGGCTGATCCTTCTTCAATATGCCCTTCACCAACATGCAGTGTTTCCTTGATTGAATTAATTCTCACAACCAATATTTGCGTCTAGAGCCTTTGCATTGAGGGCTATCTGAAAACGGCTGTGGCGCTGAAGTTACCTGTGAATGTGGAGTTGGTGGCATGTGAAACCCGCTTGTGGAGCATTCGTTTGTGTGGGATGCTCTACCAGGTTCATTCCTAGATAATGCACTCAAAGGGCACTAAACATAGAGTGTGAAAACTGAGTTTCCTTGAGAGCTGCTTGGAAGCCTGATGGTGTGTGAAGTTAGTGAGCCAAATGGAGTTGTTCTCCCACAAGAACCACTCGGCTGATCCTTCTTCAATATGCCCTTCACCAACATGCAGTGTTGCCTTGATTGAATTAGCTCTCCCACCAATATTTGCGTCTAGAGCCTTTGCATTGAGGGCTATCTGAAAACGGCTGTGGCGCTGAAGTTGCCTGTGAATGTGGAGTTGGTGGCATGTGAAACCCGCATGTGGAGCATTCGTTTGTGTGGGATGCTCGCCAAGCTTCATTTCAGTCCTAGGCACTCAAAGGGCACTAAGCATAGAGTGTGAAAACTGAGTATCCTTGAGAGCTGCTTGGAAGCCTGATGGTGTGTGAAGTTAGTGAGCCAAATGGAGTTGTTCTCCCACAAGAACCACTCGGCTGATCCTTCTTCAATATGCCCTTCACCAACATGCAGTGTTTCCTTGATTGAATTAGCTCTCACACCAATATTTGCGTCTAGAGCCTTTGCATTGAGGGCTATCTGAAAACGGCTGTGGCGCTGAAATTGCCTGTGAATGTGGAGTTGGTGGCATGTGAAACCCGCTTGTGGAGCATTCGTTTGTGTGGGATGCTCTACCAGGTTCATTCCTAGATAATGCCCTCAAAGGGCACTAAGCATAGAATGTGAAAACTGAGTTTCCTTGAGAACTGCTTGGAAGCCTGATGGTGTGTGAAGTTAGTGAGCCAAATGGAGTTGTTCTCCCACAAGAACCACTCGGCTGATCCTTCTTCAATGGCCCTTCACCAACATGCAGTGTTTCCTTGATTGAATTAGCTCTCACACCAATATTTGCATCTAGAGCCTTTGCATTGAGGGCTATCTGAAAACGGCTGTGGCGCTGAAGTTGCCTGTGAATGTGGAGTTGGTGGCATGTGAAACCCGCATGTGGAGCATTCGTTTGTGTGGGATGCTCGCCAAGCTTCATTTCAGTCCTAGGCACTCAAAGGGCACTAAGCATAGAGTGTGAAAACTGAGTTTCCTTGAGAGCTGCTTGGAAGCCTGATGGTGTGTGAAGTTAGTGAGCCAAATGGAGTTGTTCTCCCACAAGAACCACTCGGCTGATCCTTCTTCAATATGCCCTTCACCAACATGCAGTGTTTCCTTGATTGAATTAATTCTCACAACCAATATTTGCGTCTAGAGCCTTTGCATTGAGGGCTATCTGAAAACGGCTGTGGCGCTGAAGTTACCTGTGAATGTGGAGTTGGTGGCATGTGAAACCCGCTTGTGGAGCATTCGTTTGTGTGGGATGCTCTACCAGGTTCATTCCTAGATAATGCACTCAAAGGGCACTAAACATAGAGTGTGAAAACTGAGTTTCCTTGAGAGCTGCTTGGAAGCCTGATGGTGTGTGAAGTTAGTGAGCCAAATGGAGTTGTTCTCCCACAAGAACCACTCGGCTGATCCTTCTTCAATATGCCCTTCACCAACATGCAGTGTTGCCTTGATTGAATTAGCTCTCCCACCAATATTTGCGTCTAGAGCCTTTGCATTGAGGGCTATCTGAAAATGGCTGTGGCGCTGAAGTTGCCTGAGAATGTCTAGTTGGTGGCATGTGAAACCCGCATGTGGAGCATTCGTTTGTGTGGGATGCTCTACCAGGTTCATTCCTAGGTAATGCACTCAAAGGGCACTAAGCATAGAGTGTGAAAACTGAGTTTCCTTGAGAGCTGCTTGGAAGCCTGATGGTGTGTGAAGTTAGTGAGCCAAATGGAGTTGTTCTCCCACAAGAACCACTCGGCTGATCCTTCTTCAATATGCCCTTCACCAACATGCAGTGTTTCCTTGATTGAATTAGCTCTCACACCAATATTTGCATCTAGAGCCTTTGCATTGAGGGCTATCTGAAAACGGCTGTGGCGCTGAAGTTGCCTGAGAATGTGGAGTTGGTGGCATGTGAAACCCGCATGTGGAGCATTCGTTTGTGTGGGATGCTCTACCAGGTTCATTCCTAGATAATGCACTCAAAGGGCACTAAGCATAGAGTGTGAAAACTGAGTTTCCTTGAGAGCTGCTTGGAAGCCTGATGGTGTGTGAAGTTAGTGAGCCAAATGGAGTTGTTCTCCCACAAGAACCACTCGGCTGATCCTTCTTCAATGGCCCTTCACCAACATGCAGTGTTTCCTTGATTGAATTAGCTCTCACACCAATATTTGCATCTAGAGCCTTTGCATTGAGGGCTATCTGAAAACGGCTGTGGCGCTGAAGTTGCCTGTGAATGTGGAGTTGGTGGCATGTGAAACCCGCATGTGGAGCATTCGTTTGTGTGGGATGCTCGCCAAGCTTCATTTCAGTCCTAGGCACTCAAAGGGCACTAAGCATAGAGTGTGAAAACTGAGTATCCTTGAGAGCTGCTTGGAAGCCTGATGGTGTGTGAAGTTAGTGAGCCAAATGGAGTTGTTCTCCCACAAGAACCACTCGGCTGATCCTTCTTCAATATGCCCTTCACCAACATGCAGTGTTTCCTTGATTGAATTAATTCTCACCACCAATATTTGCATCTAGAGCCTTTGCATTGAGGGCTATCTGAAAACGGCTGTGGCGCTGAAGTTGCCTGTGAATGTGGAGTTGGTGGCATGTGAAACCCGCTTGTGGAGCATTCGTTTGTGTGGGATGCTCTACCAGGTTCATTCCTAGATAATGCACTCAAAGGGCACTAAGCATAGAGTGTGAAAACTGAGTTTCCTTGAGAGCTGCTTGGAAGCCTGATGGTGTGTGAAGTTAGTGAGCCAAATGGAGTTGTTCTCCCACAAGAACCACTCGGCTGATCCTTCTTCAATATGCCCTTCACCAACATGCAGTGTTTCCTTGATTGAATTAGCTCTCACACCAATATTTGCGTCTAGAGCCTTTGCATTGAGGGCTATCTGAAAACGGCTGTGGCGCTGAGGTTGCCTGTGAATGTGGAGTTGGTGGCATGTGAAACCCGCTTGTGGAGCATTCGTTTGTGTGGGATGCTCTACCAGGTTCATTCCTAGATAATGCACTCAAAGGGCACTAAGCATAGAGTGTGAAAACTGAGTTTCCTTGAGAGCTGCTTGGAAGCCTGATGGTGTGTGAAGTTAGTGAGCCAAATGGAGTTGTTCTCCCACAAGAACCACTCGGCTGATCCTTCTTCAATATGCCCTTCACCAACATGCAGTGTTTCCTTGATTGAATTAGCTCTCACACCAATATTTGTGTCTAGAGCCTTTGCATTGAGGGCTATCTGAAAACGGCTGTGGCGCTGAAGTTACCTGTCAATGTGGAGTTGGTGGAATGTGAAACCCGCATGTGGAGCATTTGTTTGTGTGGGATACTCTACCAGGTTCATTCCTAGATAATGCACTCAAAGGGCACTAAACATAGAGTGTGAAAACTGAGTTTCCTTGAGAGCTGCTTGGAAGCCTGATGGTGTGTGAAGTTAGTGAGCCAAATGGAGTTGTTCTCCCACAAGAACCACTCGGCTGATCCTTCTTCAATATGCCCTTCACCAACATGCAGTGTTTCCCTGATTGAATTAGCTCTCACACCAATATTTGCGTCTAGAGCCTTTGCATTGAGGGCTATCTGAAAACGGCTGTGGCGCTGAAGTTGCCTGTGAATGTGGAGTTGGTGGCATGTGAAACCCGCATGTGGAGCATTCGTTTGTGTGGGATGCTCTACCAGGTTCATTCCTAGATAATGCACTCAAAGGGCACTAAGCATAGAGTGTGAAAACTGAGTTTCCTTGAGAGCTGCTTGGAAGCCTGATTGTGTGTGAAGTTAGTGAGCCAAATGGAGTTGTTCTCCCACAAGAACCACTCGGCTGATCCTTCTTCAATGGCCCTTCACCAATATGCAGTGTTTCCTTGATTGAATTAGCTCTCACACCAATATTTGCATCTAGAGCCTTTGCATTGAGGGCTATCTGAAAACGGCTGTGGCGCTGAAGTTGCCTGTGAATGTGGAGTTGGTGGCATGTGAAACCCGCATGTGGAGCATTCGTTTGTGTGGGATGCTCGCCAAGATTCATTTCAGTCCTAGGCACTCAAAGGGCACTAAGCATAGAGTGTGAAAACTGAGTTTCCTTGAGAGCTGCTTGGAAGCCTGATGGTGTGTGAAGTTAGTGAGCCAAATGGAGTTGTTCTCCCACAAGAACCACTCGGCTGATCCTTCTGCAATATGCCCTTCACCAACATGCAGTGTTTCCTCGATTGAATTAGCTCTCACACCAATATTTGCGTCTAGAGCCTTTGCATTGAGGGCTATCTGAAAACGGCTGTGGCGCTGAAGTTGCCTGTGAATGTGGAGTTGGTGGCATGTGAAACCCGCATGTGGAGGATTCGTTTGTGTGGGATGCTCACCAAGCTTCATTTCAGTCCTAGGCACTCAAAGGGCACTAAGCATAGAGTGTGAAAACTGAGTTTCCTTGAGAGCTGCTTGGAAGCCTGATGGTGTGTGAAGTTAGTGAGCCAAATGGAGTTGTTCTCCCACAAGTACCACTCGGCTGATCCTTCTTCAATATGCCCTTCACCAACATGCAGTGTTTCCTTGATTGAATTAATTCTCACCACCAATATTTGCATCTAGAGCCTTTGCATTGAGGGCTATCTGAAAACGGCTGTGGCGCTGAAGTTGCCTGTGAATGTGGAGTTGGTGGCATGTGAAACCCGCATGTGGAGCATTCGTTTGTGTGGGATGCTCTACCAGGTTCATTCCTAGATAATGCACTCAAAGGGCACTAAGCATAGAGTGTGAAAACTGAGTTTCCTTGAGAGCTGCTTGGAAGCCTGATGGTGTGTGAAGTTAGTGAGCCAAATGGAGTTGTTCTCCCACAAGAACCACTCGGCTGATCCTTCTTCAATATGCCCTTCACCAACATGCAGTGTTTCCTTGATTGAATTAGCTCTCACACCAATATTTGCGTCTAGAGCCTTTGCATTGAGGGCTATCTGAAAACGGCTGTGGCGCTGAGGTTGCCTGTGAATGTGGAGTTGGTGGCATGTGAAACCCGCTTGTGGAGCATTCGTTTGTGTGGGATGCTCTACCAGGTTCATTCCTAGATAATGCACTCAAAGGGCACTAAGCATAGAATGTGAAAACTGAGTTTCCTTGAGAGCTGCTTGGAAGCCTGATGGTGTGTGAAGTTAGTGAGCCAAATGGAGTTGTTCTCCCACAAGAACCACTCGGCTGATCCTTCTTCAATGGCCCTTCACCAACATGCAGTGTTTCCTTGATTGAATTAGCTCTCACACCAATATTTGCATCTAGAGCCTTTGCATTGAGGGCTATCTGAAAACGGCTGTGGCGCTGAAGTTGCCTGTGAATGTGGAGTTGGTGGCATGTGAAACCCGCATGTGGAGCATTCGTTTGTGTGGGATGCTCGCCAAGATTCATTTCAGTCCTAGGCACTCAAAGGGCACTAAGCATAGAGTGTGAAAACTGAGTTTCCTTGAGAGCTGCTTGGAAGCCTGATGGTGTGTGAAGTTAGTGAGCCAAATGGAGTTGTTCTCCCACAAGAACCACTCGGCTGATCCTTCTGCAATATGCCCTTCACCAACATGCAGTGTTTCCTCGATTGAATTAGCTCTCACACCAATATTTGCGTCTAGAGCCTTTGCATTGAGGGCTATCTGAAAACGGCTGTGGCGCTGAAGTTGCCTGTGAATGTGGAGTTGGTGGCATGTGAAACCCGCATGTGGAGGATTCGTTTGTGTGGGATGCTCGGCAAGATTCATTTCAGTCCTAGGCACTCAAAGGGCACTAAGCATAGAGTGTGAAAACTGAGTTTCCTTGAGAGCTGCTTGGAAGCCTGATGGTGTGTGAAGTTAGTGAGCCAAATGGAGTTGTTCTCCCACAAGAACCACTCGGCTGATCCTTCTGCAATATGCCCTTCACCAACATGCAGTGTTTCCTCGATTGAATTAGCTCTCACACCAATATTTGCGTCTAGAGCCTTTGCATTGAGGGCTATCTGAAAACGGCTGTGGCGCTGAAGTTGCCTGTGAATGTGGAGTTGGTGGCATGTGAAACCCGCATGTGGAGGATTCGTTTGTGTGGGATGCTCACCAAGCTTCATTTCAGTCCTAGGCACTCAAAGGGCACTAAGCATAGAGTGTGAAAACTGAGTTTCCTTGAGAGCTGCTTGGAAGCCTGATGGTGTGTGAAGTTAGTGAGCCAAATGGAGTTGTTCTCCCACAAGTACCACTCGGCTGATCCTTCTTCAATATGCCCTTCACCAACATGCAGTGTTTCCTTGATTGAATTAATTCTCACCACCAATATTTGCATCTAGAGCCTTTGCATTGAGGGCTATCTGAAAACGGCTGTGGCGCTGAAGTTGCCTGTGAATGTGGAGTTGGTGGCATGTGAAACCCGCATGTGGAGCATTCGTTTGTGTGGGATGCTCTACCAGGTTCATTCCTAGATAATGCACTCAAAGGGCACTAAGCATAGAGTGTGAAAACTGAGTTTCCTTGAGAGCTGCTTGGAAGCCTGATGGTGTGTGAAGTTAGTGAGCCAAATGGAGTTGTTCTCCCACAAGAACCACTCGGCTGATCCTTCTTCAATATGCCCTTCACCAACATGCAGTGTTTCCTTGATTGAATTAGCTCTCACACCAATATTTGCGTCTAGAGCCTTTGCATTGAGGGCTATCTGAAAACGGCTGTGGCGCTGAGGTTGCCTGTGAATGTGGAGTTGGTGGCATGTGAAACCCGCTTGTGGAGCATTCGTTTGTGTGGGATGCTCTACCAGGTTCATTCCTAGATAATGCACTCAAAGGGCACTAAGCATAGAATGTGAAAACTGAGTTTCCTTGAGAGCTGCTTGGAAGCCTGATGGTGTGTGAAGTTAGTGAGCCAAATGGAGTTGTTCTCCCACAAGAACCACTCGGCTGATCCTTCTTCAATGGCCCTTCACCAACATGCAGTGTTTCCTTGATTGAATTAGCTCTCACACCAATATTTGCGTCTAGAGCCTTTGCATTGAGGGCTATCTGAAAACGGCTGTGGTGCTGAGGTTGCCTGTGAATGTGTACTTGGTGGCATGTGAAACCCGCTTGTGGAGCATTCGTTTGTGTGGGATGCTCTACCAGGTTCATTCCTAGATAATGCACTCAAAGGGCACTAAGCATAGAGTGTGAAAACTGAGTTTCCTTGAGAGCTGCTTGG
>NW_026697910.1:0-42825 GCF_030435755.1 Ochotona princeps | reverse complement strand
CTGTGGCGCTGAAGTTGCCTGTGAATGTGGAGTTGGTGGCATGTGAAACCCGCATGTGGAGCATTCGTTTGTGTGGGATGCTCTACCAGGTTCATTCCTAGATAATGCACTCAAAGGGCACTAAGCATAGAGTGTGAAAACTGAGTTTCCTTGAGAGCTGCTTGGAAGCCTGATGGTGTGTGAAGTTAGTGAGCCAAATGGAGTTGTTCTCCCACAAGAACCACTCGGCTGATCCTTCTTCAATATGCCCTTCACCAACATGCAGTGTTTCCTTGATTGAATTAGCTCTCACACCAATATTTGCGTCTAGAGCCTTTGCATTGAGGGCTATCTGAAAACGGCTGTGGCGCTGAAGTTGCCTGTGAATGTGGAGTTGGTGGCATGTGAAACCCGCATGTGGAGCATTCGTTTGTGTGGGATGCTCTACCAGGTTCATTCCTAGATAATGCACTCAAAGGGCACTAAGCATAGAGTGTGAAAACTGAGTTTCCTTGAGAGCTGCTTGGAAGCCTGATGGTGTGTGAAGTTAGTGAGCCAAATGGAGTTGTTCTCCCACAAGAACCACTCGGCTGATCCTTCTTCAATATGCCCTTCACCAACATGCAGTGTTTCCTTGATTGAATTAGCTCTCACACCAATATTTGCGTCTAGAGCCTTTGCATTGAGGGCTATCTGAAAACGGCTGTGGCGCTGAAGTTGCCTGTGAATGTGGAGTTGGTGGCATGTGAAACCCGCATGTGGAGCATTCGTTTGTGTGTAATGCTCTACCAGGTTCATTCCTAGATAATGCACTCAAAGGGCACTAAGCATAGAGTGTGAAAACTGAGTTTCCTTGAGAGCTGCTTGGAAGCCTGATGGTGTGTGAAGTTAGTGAGCCAAATGGAGTTGTTCTCCCACAAGAACCACTCGGCTGATCCTTCTTCAATATGCCCTTCACCAACATGCAGTGTTTCCTTGATTGAATTAGCTCTCACACCAATATTTGCGTCTAGAGCCTTTGCATTGAGGGCTATCTGAAAACGGCTGTGGCGCTGAAGTTGCCTGTGAATGTGGAGTTGGTGGCATGTGAAACCCGCATGTGGAGCATTCGTTTGTGTGGGATGCTCTACCAGGTTCATTCCTAGATAATGCACTCAAAGGGCACTAAGCATAGAGTGTGAAAACTGAGTTTCCTTGAGAGCTGCTTGGAAGCCTGATGGTGTGTGAAGTTAGTGAGCCAAATGGAGTTGTTCTCCCACAAGAACCACTCGGCTGATCCTTCTTCAATATGCCCTTCACCAACATGCAGTGTTTCCTTGATTGAATTAGCTCTCACACCAATATTTGCGTCTAGAGCCTTTGCATTGAGGGCTATCTGAAAACGGCTGTGGCGCTGAAGTTGCCTGTGAATGTGGAGTTGGTGGCATGTGAAACCCGCATGTGGAGCATTCGTTTGTGTGTAATGCTCTACCAGGTTCATTCCTAGATAATGCACTCAAAGGGCACTAAGCATAGAGTGTGAAAACTGAGTTTCCTTGAGAGCTGCTTGGAAGCCTGATGATGTGTGAAGTTAGTGAGCCAAATGGAGTTGTTCTCGCACAAGAACCACTCGGCTGATCCTTCTTCAATATGCCCTTCACCAACATGCAGTGTTTCCTTGATTGAATTAGCTCTCACACCAATATTTGCGTCTAGAGCCTTTGCATTGAGGGCTATCTGAAAACGGCTGTGGCGCTGAAGTTGCCTGTGAATCTGGAGTTGGTGGCATGTGAAACCCGCATGTGGAGCATTCGTTTGTGTGGGATGCTCTACCAGGTTCATTCATAGATAATGCACACAAAGGGCACTAAACATAGAGTGTGAAAACTGAGTTTCCTTGAGAGCTGCTTGGAAGCCTGATGGTGTGTGAAGTTAGTGAGCCAAATGGAGTTGTTCTCCCACAAGAACCACTCGGCTGATCCTTCTTCAATATGCCCTTCACCAACATGCAGTGTTTCCTTGATTGAATTAGCTCTCACACCAATATTTGCGTCTAGAGCCTTTGCATTGAGGGCTATCTGAAAACGGCTGTGGCGCTGAAGTTGCCTGTGAATGTGGAGTTGGTGGCATGTGAAACCCGCATGTGGAGCATTCGTTTGTGTGGGATGCTCTACCAGGTTCATTCCTAGATAATGCACTCAAAGGGCACTAAGCATAGAGTGTGAAAACTGAGTTTCCTTGAGAGCTGCTTGGAAGCCTGATGGTGTGTGAAGTTAGTGAGCCAAATGGAGTTGTTCTCCCACAAGAACCACTCGGCTGATCCTTCTTCAATATGCCCTTCACCAACATGCAGTGTTTCCTTGATTGAATTAGCTCTCACACCAATATTTGCGTCTAGAGCCTTTGCATTGAGGGCTATCTGAAAACGGCTGTGGCGCTGAAGTTGCCTGTGAATGTGGAGTTGGTGGCATGTGAAACCCGCATGTGGAGCATTCGTTTGTGTGGGATGCTCTACCAGGTTCATTCCTAGATAATGCACTCAAAGGGCACTAAGCATAGAGTGTGAAAACTGAGTTTCCTTGAGAGCTGCTTGGAAGCCTGATGGTGTGTGAAGTTAGTGAGCCAAATGGAGTTGTTCTCGCATAAGAACCACTCGGCTGATCCTTCTTCAATATGCCCTTCACCAACATGCAGTGTTTCCTTGATTGAATTAGCTCTCACACCAATATTTGCGTCTAGAGCCTTTGCATTGAGGGCTATCTGAAAACGGCTGTGGCGCTGAAGTTGCCTGTGAATGTGGAGTTGGTGGCATGTGAAACCCGCATGTGGAGCATTCGTTTGTGTGGGATGCTCTACCAGGTTCATTCCTAGATAATGCACTCAAAGGGCACTAAGCATAGAGTGTGAAAACTGAGTTTCCTTGAGAGCTGCTTGGAAGCCTGATGGTGTGTGAAGTTAGTGAGCCAAATGGAGTTGTTCTCCCACAAGAACCACTCGGCTGATCCTTCTTCAATATGCCCTTCACCAACATGCAGTGTTTACTTGATTGAATTAGCTCTCACACCAATATTTGCGTCTCGAGCCTTTGCATTGAGGGCTATCTGAAAACGGCTGTGGCGCTGAAGTTGCCTGTGAATGTGGAGTTGGTGGCATGTGAAACCCGCATGTGGAGCATTCGTTTGTGTGGGATGCTCTACCAGGTTCATTCCTAGATAATGCACTCAAAGGGCACTAATCATAGAGTGTGAAAACTGAGTTTCCTTGAGAGCTGCTTGGAAGCCTGATGGTGTGTGAAGTTAGTGAGCCAAATGGAGTTGTTCTCCCACAAGAACCACTCGGCTGATCCTTCTTCAATATGCCCTTCACCAACATGCATTGTTTCCTTGATTGAATTAGCTCTCACACCAATATTTGCGTCTAGAGCCTTTGCATTGAGGGCTATTTGAAAACGGCTGTGGCGCTGAAGTTGCCTGTGAATGTGGAGTTGGTGGCATGTGAAACCCGCATGTGGAGCATTCGTTTGTGTGTAATGCTCTACCAGGTTCATTCCTAGATAATGCACTCAAAGGGCACTAAGCATAGAGTGTGAAAACTGAGTTTCCTTGAGAGCTGCTTGGAAGCCTGATGATGTGTGAAGTTAGTGAGCCAAATGGAGTTGTTCTCCCACAAGAACCACTCGGCTGATCCTTCTTCAATATGCCCTTCACCAACATGCAGTGTTTCCTTGATTGAATTAGCTCTCACACCAATATTTGCGTCTAGAGCCTTTGCATTGAGGGCTATCTGAAAACGGCTGTGGCGCTGAAGTTGCCTGTGAATGTGGAGTTGGTGGGCATGTGAAACCCGCATGTGGAGCATTCGTTTGTGTGGGATGCTCTACCAGGTTCATTTCAGTCCTAGCCATACAAAGGGCACTAAGCATAGAGTGTGAAAACTGAGTTTCCTTGAGAGCTGATTGGAAGCCTGATGGTGTGTGAAGTTAGTGAGCCAAATGGAGTTGTTCTCCCACAAGAACCACTCGGCTGATCCTTCTTCAATATGCCCTTCACCAACATGCAGTGTTTCCTTGATTGAATTAGCTCTCACACCAATATTTGCGTCTAGAGCCTTTGTATTGAGGGCTATCTGAAAACGGCTGTGGCGCTGAAGTTGCCTGTGAATGTGGAGTTGGTGGCATGTGAAACCCGCATGTGGAACATTCGTTTGTGTGGGATGCTCTACCAGGTTCATTCCTAGATAATGCACTCAAAGGGCACTAAGCATAGAGTGTGAAAACTGAGTTTCCTTGAGAGCTGCTTGGAAGCCTGATAGTGTGTGAAGTTAGTGAGCCAAATGGAGTTGTTCTCGCACAAAACCACTCGGCTGATCCTTCTTCAATATGCCCTTCACCAACATGCAGTGTTTCCTTGATTGAATTAGCTCTCACACCAATATTTGCGTCTAGAGCCTTTGCATTGAGGGCTATCTGAAAACGGCTGTGGCACTGAAGTTGCCTGTGAATGTGGAGTTGGTGGCATGTGAAATCCGCATGTGGAGCATTCGTTTGTGTGGGATGCTCTACCAGGTTCATTCCTAGATAATGCACTCAAAGGGCACTAAGCATAGAGTGTGAAAACTGAGTTTCCTTGAGAGCTGCTTGGAAGCCTGATGGTGTGTGAAGTTAGTGAGCCAAATGGAGTTGTTCTCCCACAAGAACCACTCGGCTGATCCTTCTTCAATATGCCCTTCACCAACATGCAGTGTTTCCTTGATTGAATTAGCTCTCACAGCAATATTTGCGTCTAGAGCCTTTGCATTGAGGGCTATCTGGAAACGGCTGTGGCGCTGAAGTTGCCTGTGAATGTGGAGTTGGTGGCATGTGAAACCCGCATGTGGAGCATTCGTTTGTGTGGGATGCTCTACCAGGTTCATTCCTAGATAATGCACACAAAGGGCACTAAGCATAGAGTGTGAAAACTGAGTTTCCTTGAGAGCTGCTTGGAAGCTGTTGGTGTGTGAGGTTAGTGAGCCAAATTGAGTTGTTCTCCCACAAGAACCACTCGGCTGATCCTTCTTCAATATGCCCTTCACCAACATGCAGTGTTTCCTTGATTGAATTAGCTCTCACACCAATATTTGCGTCTAGAGCCTTTGCATTGAGGGCTATCTGAAAACGGCTGTGGCGGCTGAAGTTGCCTGTGAATGTGGAGTTGGTGCATGTGAAACCCGCATGTGCAGCATTCGTTTGTGTGGGATGCTCTACCAGGTTCATTCCTAGATAATGCACTCAAAGGGCACTAAGCATAGAGTGTGATAACTGAGTTTCCTTGAGAGCTGCTTGGAAGCCTGATGGTGTGTGAAGTTAGTGAGCCAAATGGAGTTGTTCTCGCATAAGAACCACTCGGCTGATCCTTCTTCAATATGCCCTTCACCAACATGCAGTGTTTCCTTGATTGAATTAGCTCTCACACCAATACTTGCGTCTAGAGCCTTTGCACTGAGGGCTATCTGAAAACGGCTGTGGCGCTGAAGTTGCCTGTGAATGTGGAGTTGGTGGCATGTGAAACCCGCATGTGGAGCATTCGTTTGTGTGGGATGCTCTACCAGGTTCATTCCTAGATAATGCACTCAAAGGGCACTAAGCATAGAGTGTGAAAACTGAGTTTCCTTGAGAGCTGCTTGGAAGCCTGATGGTGTGTGAAGTTAGTGAGCCAAATGGAGTTGTTCTCCCACAAGAACCACTCGGCTGATCCTTCTTCAATATGCCCTTCACCAACATGCAGTGTTTACTTGATTGAATTAGCTCTCACAGCAATATTTGCGTCTAGAGCCTTTGCATTGAGGGCTATCTGAAAACGGCTGTGGCGCTGAAGTTGCCTGTGAATGTGGAGTTGGTGGCATGTGAAACCCGCATGTGGAGCATTCGTTTGTGTGGATGCTCTACCAGGTTCATTCCTAGATAATGCACTCAAAGGGCACTAAGCATAGAGTGTGAAAACTGAGTTTCCTTGAGAGCTGCTTGGAAGCCTGATGGTGTGTGAAGTTAGTGAGCCAAATGGAGTTGTTCTCCCACAAGAACCACTCGGCTGATCCTTCTTCAATATGCCCCTTCACCAACATGCAGTGTTTCCTTGATTGAATTAGCTCTCACACCAATATTTGCGTCTAGAGCCTTTGCATTGAGGGCTATCTGAAAATGGCTGTGGCGCTGAAGTTGCCTGTGAATGTGGAGTTGGTGGCATGTGAAACCCGCATGTGAGCATTCGTTTGTGTGTAATGCTCTACCAGGTTCATTCCTAGATAATGCACTCAAAGGGCACTAAGCATAGAGTGTGAAAACTGAGTTTCCTTGAGAGCTGCTTGGAAGCCTGATGATGTGTGAAGTTAGTGAGCCAAATGGAGTTGTTCTCCACAAGAACCACTCGGCTGATCCTTCTTCAATATGCCCTTCACCAACATGCAGTGTTTACTTGATTGAATTAGCTCTCACACCAATATTTGCGTCTAGAGCCTTTGCATTGAGGGCTATCTGAAAACGGCTGTGGCGCTGAAGTTGCCTGTGAATGTGGAGTTGGTGGCATGTGAAACCCGCATGTGGAGCATTCGTTTGTGTGTAATGCTCTACCAGGTTCATTCCTAGATAATGCACTCAAAGGGCACTAAGCATAGAGTGTGAAAACTGAGTTTCTTGAGAGCTGCTTGGAAGCCTGATGATGTGTGAAGTTAGTGAGCCAAATGGAGTTGTTCTCCCACAAGAACCACTCGGCTGATCCTTCTTCAATATGCCCTTCACCAACCTGCAGTGTTTCCTTGATTGAATTAGCTCTCACACCAATATTTGCGGTCTAGAGCCTTTGCATTGAGGGCTATCTGAAAACGGCTGTGGCGCTGAAGTTGCCTGTGAATGTGAGTTGGTGGCATGTGAAACCCGCATGTGGAGCATTCGTTTGTGTGGGATGCTCTACCAGGTTCATTCCTAGATAATGCACTCAAAGGGCACTAAGCATAGAGTGTGAAAACTGAGTTTCCTTGAGAGCTGCTTGGAAGCCTGATGGTGTGTGAAGTTAGTGAGCCAAATGGAGTTGTTCTCCCACAAGAACACTCGGCCGATCTTTCTTCAATATGCCCTTCACCAACATGCAGTGTTTCCTTGATTGAATTAGCTCTCACACCAATATTTGCGTCTAGAGCCTTTGCATTGAGGGCTATCTGAAAACGGCTGTGGCGCTGAAGTTGCCTGTGAATGTGGAGTTGGTGGCATGTGAAACCCGCATGTGGAGCATTCGTTTGTGTGGGATGCTCTACCAGGTTCATTCCTAGATAATGCACTCAAAGGGCACTAAGCATAGAGTGTGAAAACTGAGTTTCCTTGAGAGCTGCTTGGAAGCCTGATGGTGTGTGAAGTTAGTGAGCCAAATGGAGTTGTTCTCCCACAAGAACCACTCGGCTGATCCTTCTTCAATATGCCCTTCACCAACCTGCAGTGTTTCCTTGATTGAATTAGCTCTCACACCAATATTTGCGTCTAGAGCCTTTGCATTGAGGGCTATCTGAAAACGGCTGTGGCGCTGAAGTTGCCTGTGAATGTGGAGTTGGGTGGCGATGTGAAACCCGCATGTGGAGCATTCGTTTGTGTGGATGCTCTACCAGGTTCATTCCTAGATAATGCACTCAAAGGGCACTAAGCATAGAGTGTGAAAACTGAGTTTCCTTGAGAGCTGCTTGGAAGCCTGATGGTGTGTGAAGTTAGTGAGCCAAATGGAGTTGTTCTCCCACAAGAACACTCGGCCGATCCTTCTTCAATATGCCCTTCACCAACATGCAGTGTTTCCTTGATTGAATTAGCTCTCACACCAATATTTGCGTCTAGAGCCTTTGCATTGAGGGCTATCTGAAAACGGCTGTGGCGCTGAAGTTGCCTGTGAATGTGGAGTTGGGTGGCATGTGAAACCCGCATGTGGAGCATTCGTTTGTGTGTAATGCTCTACCAGGTTCATTCCTAGATAATGCACTCAAAGGGCACTAAGCATAGAGTGTGAAAACTGAGTTTCCTTGAGAGCTGCTTGGAAGCCTGATGGTGTGTGAAGTTAGTGAGCCAAATGGAGTTGTTCTCCCACAAGAACCACTCGGCTGATCCTTCTTCAATATGCCCTTCACCAACATGCAGTGTTTCCTGATTGAATTAGCTCTCACACCAATATTTGCGTCTAGAGCCTTTGCATTGAGGGCTATCTGAAAACGGCTGTGGCGCTGAAGTTGCCTGTGAATGTGGAGTTGGTGGCATGTGAAACCCGCATGTGGAGCATTCGTTTGTGTGGGATGCTCTACCAGGTTCATTCCTAGATAATGCACTCAAAGGGCACTAAGCATAGAGTGTGAAAACTGAGTTTCCTTGAGAGCTGCTTGGAAGCCTGATGGTGTGTGAAGTTAGTGAGCCAAATGGAGTTGTTCTCCCACAAGAACCACTCGGCTGATCCTTCTTCAATATGCCTTCACCAACATGCAGTGTTTCCTTGATTGAATTAGCTCTCACACCAATATTTGCATCTAGAGCCTTTGCATTGAGGGCTATCTGAAAACGGCTGTGGCGCTGAAGTTGCCTGTGAATGTGGAGTTGGTGGCATGTGAAACCCGCATGTGGAGCATTCGTTTGTGTGTAATGCTCTACCAGGTTCATTCCTAGATAATGCACTCAAAGGGCACTAAGCATAGAGTGTGAAAACTGAGTTTCCTTGAGAGCTGCTTGGAAGCCTGATGATGTGTGAAGTTAGTGAGCCAAATGGAGTTGTTCTCGCACAAGAACCACTCGGCTGATCCTTCTTCAATATGCCCTTCACCAACATGCAGTGTTTCCTTGATTGAATTAGCTCTCACACCAATATTTGCGTCTAGAGCCTTTGCATTGAGGGCTATCTGAAAACGGCTGTGGCGCTGAAGTTGCCTGTGAATGTGGAGTTGGTGGCATGTGAAACCCGCATGTGGAGCATTCGTTTGTGTGGGATGCTCTACCAGGTTTCATACATAGATAATGCACACAAAGGGCATTAAACATAGAGTGTGAAAACTGAGTTTCCTTGAGAGCTGCTTGGAAGCCTGATGGTGTGTGAAGTTAGTGAGCCAAATGGAGTTGTTCTCCCACAAGAACCACTCGGCTGATCCTTCTTCAATATGCCCTTCACCAACATGCAGTGTTTCCTTGATTGAATTAGCTCTCACACCCAATATTGCGTCTAGAGCTTTGCATTGAGGGCTATCTGAAAACGGCTGTGGCGCTGAAGTTGCCTGTGAATGTGGAGTTGGTGGCATGTGAAACCCGCATGTGGAGCATTCGTTTGTGTGGGATGCTCTACCAGGTTCATTCCTAGATAATGCACTCAAAGGGCACTAAGCATAGAGTGTGAAAACTGAGTTTCCTTGAGAGCTGCTTGGAAGCCTGATGGTGTGTGAAGTTAGTGAGCCAAATGGAGTTGTTCTCCCACAAGAACCACTCGGCTGATCCTTCTTCAATATGCCCTTCACCAACATGCAGTGTTTCCTTGATTGAATTAGCTCTCACACCAATATTTGCGTCTAGAGCCTTTGCATTGAGGGCTATCTGAAAACGGCTGTGGCGCTGAAGTTGCCTGTGAATGTGGAGTTGGTGCATGTGAAACCCGCAATGTGGAGCATTCGTTTGTGTGGGATGCTCTACCAGGTTCATTCCTAGATAATGCACTCAAAGGGCACTAAGCATAGAGTGTGAAACTGAGTTTCCTTGAGAGCTGCTTGGAAGCCTGATGGTGTGTGAAGTTAGTGAGCCAAATGGAGTTGTTCTCGCATAAGAACCACTCGGCTGATCCTTCTTCAATATGCCCTTCACCAACATGCAGTGTTTCCTTGATTGAATTAGCTCTCACACCAATACTTGCGTCTAGAGCCTTTGCATTGAGGGCTATCTGAAAACGGCTGTGGCGCTGAAGTTGCCTGTGAATGTGGAGTTGGTGGCATGTGAAACCCGCATGTGGAGCATTCGTTTGTGTGGGATGCTCTACCAGGTTCATTCCTAGATAATGCACTCAAAGGGCACTAAGCATAGAGTGTGAAAACTGAGTTTCCTTGAGAGCTGCTTGGAAGCCTGATGGTGTGTGAAGTTAGTGAGCCAAATGGAGTTGTTCTCCCACAAGAACCACTCGGCTGATCCTTCTTCAATATGCCCTTCACCAACATGCAGTGTTTACTTGATTGAATTAGCTCTCACACCAATATTTGCGTCTAGAGCCTTTGCATTGAGGGCTATCTGAAAACGGCTGTGGCGTTGAAGTTGCCTGTGAATGTGGAGTTGGTGGCATGTGAAACCCGCATGTGGAGCATTCGTTTGTGTGGATGCTCTACCAGGTTCAATCCTAGATAATGCACTCAAAGGGCACTAAGCATAGAGTGTGAAAACTGAGTTTCCTTGAGAGCTGCTTGGAAGCCTGATGGTGTGTGAAGTTAGTGAGCCAAATGGAGTTGTTCTCCCACAAGAACCACTCGGCTGATCCTTCTTCAATATGCCCTTCACCAACATGCAGTGTTTCCTTGATTGAATTAGCTCTCACACCAATATTTGCGTCTAGAGCCTTTGCATTGAGGGCTATCTGAAAATGGCTGTGGCGCTGAAGTTGCCTGTGAATGTGGAGTTGGTGGCATGTGAAACCCGCATGTGGAGCATTCGTTTGTGTGTAATGCTCTACCAGGTTCATTCCTAGATAATGCACTCAAAGGGCACTAAGCATAGAGTGTGAAAACTGAGTTTCCTTGAGAGCTGCTTGGAAGCCTGATGATGTGTGAAGTTAGTGAGCCAAATGAGTTGTTCTCCCACAAGAACCACTCGGCTGATCCTTCTTCAATATGCCCTTCACCAACATGCAGTGTTTACTTGATTGAATTAGCTCTCACACCAATATTTGCGTCTAGAGCCTTTGCATTGAGGGCTATCTGAAAACGGCTGTGGCGCTGAAGTTGCCTGTGAATGTGGAGTTGGTGGCATGTGAAACCCGCATGTGGAGCATTCGTTTGTGTGTAATGCTCTACCAGGTTCATTCCTAGATAATGCACTCAAAGGGCACTAAGCATAGAGTGTGAAAACTGAGTTTCCTTGAGAGCTGCTTGGAAGCCTGATGATGTGTGAAGTTAGTGAGCCAAATGGAGTTGTTCTCCCACAAGAACCACTCGGCTGATCCTTCTTCAATATGCCCTTCACCAACCTGCAGTGTTTCCTTGATTGAATTAGCTCTCACACCAATATTTGCGTCTAGAGCCTTTGCATTGAGGGCTATCTGAAAACGGCTGTGGCGCTGAAGTTGCCTGTGAATGTGGAGTTGGTGGCATGTGAAACCCGCATGTGGAGCATTCGTTTGTGTGGGATGCTCTACCAGGTTCATTCCTAGATAATGCACTCAAAGGGCACTAAGCATAGAGTGTGAAAACTGAGTTTCCTTGAGAGCTGCTTGGAAGCCTGATGGTGTGTGAAGTTAGTGAGCCAAATGGAGTTGTTCTCCCACAAGAACCACTCGGCTGATCTTTCTTCAATATGCCCTTCACCAACATGCAGTGTTTCCTTGATTGAATTAGCTCTCACACCAATATTTGCGTCTAGATCCTTTGCATTGAGGGCTATCTGAAAACGGCTGTGGCGCTGAAGTTGCCTGTGAATGTGGAGTTGGTGGCATGTGAAACCCGCATGTGGAGCATTCGTTTGTGTGGATGCTCTACCAGGTTCATTCCTAGATAATGCACTCAAAGGGCACTAAGCATAGAGTGTGAAAACTGAGTTTCCTTGAGAGCTGCTTGGAAGCCTGATGGTGTGTGAAGTTAGTGAGCCAAATGGAGTTGTTCTCCCACAAGAACCACTCGGCTGATCCTTCTTCAATATGCCCTTCACCAACATGCAGTGTTTCCTTGATTGAATTAGCTCTCACACCAATATTTGCGTCTAGAGCCTTTGCATTGAGGGCTATCTGAAAACGGCTGTGGCGCTGAAGTTGCCTGTGAATGTGGAGTTGGTGGCATGTGAAACCCGCATGTGGAGCATTCGTTTGTGTGGGATGCTCTACCAGGTTCATTCCTAGATAATGCACTCAAAGGGCACTAAGCATAGAGTGTGAAAACTGAGTTTCCTTGAGAGCTGCTTGGAAGCCTGATGGTGTGTGAAGTTAGTGAGCCAAATGGAGTTGTTCTCGCATAAGAACCACTCGGCTGATCCTTCTTCAATATGCCCTTCACCAACATGCAGTGTTTCCTTGATTGAATTAGCTCTCACACCAATATTTGCGTCTAGAGCCTTTGCATTGAGGGCTATCTGAAAACGGCTGTGGCGCTGAAGTTGCCTGTGAATGTGGAGTTGGTGGCATGTGAAACCCGCATGTGGAGCATTCGTTTGTGTGGGATGCTCTACCAGGTTCATTCCTAGATAATGCACTCAAAGGGCACTAAGCATAGAGTGTGAAAACTGAGTTTCCTTGAGAGCTGCTTGGAAGCCTGATGGTGTGTGAAGTTAGTGAGCCAAATGGAGTTGTTCTCCCACAAGAACCACTCGGCTGATCCTTCTTCAATATGCCCTTCACCAACATGCAGTGTTTACTTGATTGAATTAGCTCTCACACCAATATTTGCGTCTCGAGCCTTTGCATTGAGGCTATCTGAAAACGGCTGTGGCGCTGAAGTTGCCTGTGAATGTGGAGTTGGTGGCATGTGAAACCCGCATGTGGAGCATTCGTTTGTGTGGATGCTCTACCAGGTTCATTCCTAGATAATGCACTCAAAGGGCACTAATCATAGAGTGTGAAAACTGAGTTTCCTTGAGAGCTGCTTGGAAGCCTGATGGTGTGTGAAGTTAGTGAGTCAAATGGAGTTGTTCTCCCACAAGAACCACTCGGCTGATCCTTCTTCAATATGCCCTTCACCAACATGCAGTGTTTCCTGATTGAATTAGCTCTCACACCAATATTTGCGTCTAGAGCCTTTGTATTGAGGGCTATCTGAAAACGGCTGTGGCGCTGAAGTTGCCTGTGAATGTGGAGTTGGTGGCATGTGAAACCCGCATGTGGAACATTCGTTTGTGTGGGATGCTCTACCAGGTTCATTCCTAGATAATGCACTCAAAGGGCCTTAAACATAGAGTGTGAAAACTGAGTTTCCTTGAGAGCTGCTTGGAAGCCTGATGGTGTGTGAAGTTAGTGAGCAAATGGAGTTGTTCTCCCACAAGAACCACTCGGCTGATCCTTCTTCAATATGCCCTTCACCAACATGCAGTGTTTCCTTGATTGAATTAGCTCTCACACCAATATTTGCGTCTAGAGCCTTTGCATTGAGGGCTATCTGAAAACGACTGTGGCGCTGAAGTTGCCTGTGAATGTGGAGTTGGTGGCATGTGAAACCCGCATGTGGAGCATTCGTTTGTGTGGGATGCTCTACCAGGTACATTCCTAGATAATGCACTCAAAGGGCAATGAACATAGAGTGTGAAAACTGAGTTTCCTTGAGAGCTGCTTGGAAGCCTGATGGTGTGTGAAGTTAGTGAGCCAAATGGAGTTGTTCTCCCACAAGAACCACTCGGCTGATCCTTCTTCAACATGCCCTTCACCAACATGCAGTGTTTCCTTGATTGAATTAGCTCTCACACCAATATTTGCGTCTAGAGCCTTTGCTTTGAGGGCTATCTGAAAACGGCTGTGGCGCTGAAGTTGCCTGTGAATGTGGAGTTGGTGGCATGTGAAACCCGCATGTGGAGCATTCGTTTGTGTGGGATGCTCTACCAGGTTCATTCCTAGATAATGCACTCAAAGGGCACTAAGCATAGAGTGTGAAAACTGAGTTTCCTTGAGAGCTGCTTGGAAGCCTGATGGTGTGTGAAGTTAGTGAGCCAAATGGAGTTGTTCTCCCACAAGAACCACTCGGCTGATCCTTCTTCAATATGCCCTTCACCAACATGCAGTGTTTCCTTGATTGAATTAGCTCTCACACAATATTTGCGTCTAGAGCCTTGCATGAGGGCTATCTGAAAACGGCTGTGGCGCTGAAGTTGCCTGTGAATGTGGAGTTGGTGGCATGTGAAACCCGCATGTGGAGCATTCGTTGTGTGGGATGCTCTACCAGGTTCATTCCTAGATAATGCACTCAAAGGGCACTAAGCATAGAGTGTGAAAACTGAGTTTCCTTGAGAGCTGCTTGGAAGCCTGATAGTGTGTGAAGTTAGTGAGCCAAATGGAGTTGTTCTCGCACAAGAACCACTCGGCTGATCCTTCTTCAATATGCCCTTCACCAACATGCAGTGTTTCTTGATTGAATTAGCTCTCACACCAATATTTGCGTCTAGAGCCTTTGCATTGAGGGCTATCTGAAAACGGCTGTGGCACTGAAGTTGCCTGTGAATGTGGAGTTGGTGGCATGTGAAATCCGCATGTGGAGCATTCGTTTGTGTGGGATGCTCTACCAGTTCATTCCTAGATAATGCACTCAAAGGGCACTAAGCATAGAGTGTGAAAACTGAGTTTCCTTGAGAGCTGCTTGGAAGCCTGATGGTGTGTGAAGTTAGTGAGCCAAATGGAGTTGTTCTCCCACAAGAACCACTCGGCTGATCCTTCTTCAATATGCCCTTCACCAACATGCAGTGTTTCCTTGATTGAATTAGCTCTCACACCAATATTTGCGTCTAGAGCCTTTGCATTGAGGGCTATCTGGAAACGGCTGTGGCGCTGAAGTTGCCTGTGAATGTGGAGTTGGTGGCATGTGAAACCCGCATGTGGAGCATTCGTTTGTGTGGGATGCTCTACCAGGTTCATTCCTAGATAATGCACTCAAAGGGCACTAAGCATAGAGTGTGAAAACTGAGTTTCCTTGAGAGCTGCTTGGAAGCCTGTTGGTGTGTGAGGTTAGTGAGCCAAATGGAGTTGTTCTCCCACAAGAACCACTCGGCTGATCCTTCTTCAATATGCCCTTCACCAACATGCAGTGTTTCCTTGATTGAATTAGCTCTCACACCAATATTTGCGTCTAGAGCCTTTGCATTGAGGGCTATCTGAAAACGGCTGTGGCGCTGAAGTTGCCTGTGAATGTGGAGTTGGTGGCATGTGAAACCCGCATGTGCAGCATTCGTTTGTGTGGGATGCTCTACCAGGTTCATTCCTAGATAATGCACTCAAAGGGCACTAAGCATAGAGTGTGAAAACTGAGTTTCCTTGAGAGCTGCTTGGAAGCCTGATGGTGTGTGAAGTTAGTGAGCCAAATGGAGTTGTTCTCGCATAAGAACCACTCGGCTGATCCTTCTTCAATATGCCCTTCACCAACATGCAGTGTTTCCTTGATTGAATTAGCTCTCACACCAATACTTGCGTCTAGAGCCTTTGCACTGAGGGCTATCTGAAAACGGCTGTGGCGCTGAAGTTGCCTGTGAATGTGGAGTTGGTGGCATGTGAAACCCGCATGTGGAGCATTCGTTTGTGTGGGATGCTCTACCAGGTTCATTCCTAGATAATGCACTCAAAGGGCACTAAGCATAGAGTGTGAAAACTGAGTTTCCTTGAGAGCTGCTTGGAAGCCTGATGGTGTGTGAAGTTAGTGAGCCAAATGGAGTTGTTCTCCCACAAGAACCACTCGGCTGATCCTTCTTCAATATGCCCTTCACCAACATGCAGTGTTTACTTGATTGAATTAGCTCTCACAGCAATATTTGCGTCTAGAGCCTTTGCATTGAGGGCTATCTGAAAACGGCTGTGGCGCTGAAGTTGCCTGTGAATGTGGAGTTGGTGGCATGTGAAACCCGCATGTGGAGCATTCGTTTGTGTGGGATGCTCTACCAGGTTCATTCCTAGATAATGCACTCAAAGGGCACTAAGCATAGAGTGTGAAAACTGAGTTTCCTTGAGAGCTGCTTGGAAGCCTGATGGTGTGTGAAGTTAGTGAGCCAAATGGAGTTGTTCTCCCACAAGAACCACTCGGCTGATCCTTCTTCAATATGCCCTTCACCAACATGCAGTGTTTCCTTGATTGAATTAGCTCTCACACCAATATTTGCGTCTAGAGCCTTTGCATTGAGGGCTATCTGAAAACGGCTGTGGCGCTGAAGTTGCCTGTGAATGTGGAGTTGGTGGCATGTGAAACCCGCATGTGGAGCATTCGTTTGTGTGTAATGCTCTACCAGGTTCATTCCTAGATAATGCACTCAAAGGGCACTAAGCATAGAGTGTGAAAACTGAGTTTCCTTGAGAGCTGCTTGGAAGCCTGATGATGTGTGAAGTTAGTGAGCCAAATGGAGTTGTTCTCCCACAAGAACCACTCGGCTGATCCTTCTTCAATATGCCCTTCACCAACATGCAGTGTTTCCTTGATTGAATTAGCTCTCACACCAATATTTGCGTCTAGAGCCTTTGCATTGAGGGCTATCTGAAAACGGCTGTGGCGCTGAAGTTGCCTGTGAATGTGGAGTTGGTGGCATGTGAAACCCGCATGTGCAGCATTCGTTTGTGTGGGATGCTCTACCAGGTTCATTCCTAGATAATGCACTCAAAGGGCACTAAGCATAGAGTGTGAAAACTGAGTTTCCTTGAGAGCTGCTTGGAAGCCTGATGGTGTGTGAAGTTAGTGAGCCAAATGGAGTTGTTCTCCCACAAGAACCACTCGGCTGATCCTTCTTCAATATGCCCTTCACCAACATGCAGTGTTTCCTTGATTGAATTAGCTCTCACACCAATATTTGCGTCTAGAGCCTTTGCATTGAGGGCTATCTGAAAACGGCTGTGGCGCTGAAGTTGCCTGTGAATGTGGAGTTGGTGGCATGTGAAACCCGCATGTGGAGCATTCGTTTGTGTGTAATGCTTTACCAGGTTCATTCCTAGATAATGCACTCAAAGGGCACTAAGCATAGAGTGTGAAAACTGAGTTTCCTTGAGAGCTGCTTGGAAGCCTGATGGTATGTGAAGTTAGTGAGCCAAATGGAGTTGTTCTCCCACAAGAACCACTCGGCTGATCCTTCTTCAATATGCCCTTCACCAACATGCAGTGTTTCCTTGATTGAATTAGCTCTCACACCAATATTTGCGTCTAGAGCCTTTGCATGGAGGGCTATCTGAAAACGGCTGTGGCGCTGAAGTTGCCTGTGAATGTGGAGTTGGTGGCATGTGAAACCCCGCATGTGGAGCATTCGTTTGTGTGGGATGCTCTACCAGGTTCATTCCTAGATAATGCACTCAAAGGGCACTAAGCATAGAGTGTGAAAACTGAGTTTCCTTGAGAGCTGCTTGGAAGCCTGATGGTGTGTGAAGTTAGTGAGCCAAATGGAGTTGTTCTCGCACAAGAACCACTCGGCTGATCCTTCTTCAATATGCCCTTCACCAACATGCAGTGTTTCCTTGATTGAATTAGCTCTCACACCAATATTTGCGTCTAGAGCCTTTGCATTGAGGGCTATCTGAAAACGGCTGTGGCACTGAAGTTGCCTGTGAATGTGGAGTTGGTGGCATGTGAAATCCGCATGTGGAGCATTCGTTTGTGTGGATGCTCTACCAGGTTCATTCCTAGATAATGCACTCAAAGGGCACTAAGCATAGAGTGTGAAAACTGAGTTTCCTTGAGAGCTGCTTGGAAGCCTGTTGGTGTGTGAGGTTAGTGAGCCAAATGGAGTTGTTCTCCCACAAGAACCACTCGGCTGATCCTTCTTCAATATGCCCTTCACCAACATGCAGTGTTTCCTTGATTGAATTAGCTCTCACACCAATATTTGCGTCTAGAGCCTTTGCATTGAGGGCTATCTGAAAACGGCTGTGGCGCTGAAGTTGCCTGTGAATGTGGAGTTGGTGGCATGTGAAACCCGCATGTGCAGCATTCGTTTGTGTGGGATGCTCTACCAGGTTCATTCCTAGATAATGCACTCAAAGGGCACTAAGCATAGAGTGTGAAAACTGAGTTTCCTTGAGAGCTGCTTGGAAGCCTGATGGTGTGTGAAGTTAGTGAGCCAAATGGAGTTGTTCTCGCATAAGAACCACTCGGCTGATCCTTCTTCAATATGCCCTTCACCAACATGCAGTGTTTCCTTGATTGAATTAGCTCTCACACCAATACTTGCGTCTAGAGCCTTTGCACTGAGGGCTATCTGAAAACGGCTGTGGCGCTGAAGTTGCCTGTGAATGTGGAGTTGGTGGCATGTGAAACCCGCATGTGGAGCATTCGTTTGTGTGGGATGCTCTACCAGGTTCATTCCTAGATAATGCACTCAAAGGGCACTAAGCATAGAGTGTGAAAACTGAGTTTCCTTGAGAGCTGCTTGGAAGCCTGATGGTGTGTGAAGTTAGTGAGCCAAATGGAGTTGTTCTCCCACAAGAACCACTCGGCTGATCCTTCTTCAATATGCCCTTCACCAACATGCAGTGTTTACTTGATTGAATTAGCTCTCACAGCAATATTTGCGTCTAGAGCCTTTGCATTGAGGGCTATCTGAAAACGGCTGTGGCGCTGAAGTTGCCTGTGAATGTGGAGTTGGTGGCATGTGAAACCCGCATGTGGAGCATTCGTTTGTGTGGGATGCTCTACCAGGTTCATTCCTAGATAATGCACTCAAAGGGCACTAAGCATAGAGTGTGAAAACTGAGTTTCCTTGAGAGCTGCTTGGAAGCCTGATGGTGTGTGAAGTTAGTGAGCCAAATGGAGTTGTTCTCCCACAAGAACCACTCGGCTGATCCTTCTTCAATATGCCCTTCACCAACATGCAGTGTTTCCTTGATTGAATTAGCTCTCACACCAATATTTGCGTCTAGAGCCTTTGCATTGAGGGCTATCTGAAAACGGCTGTGGCGCTGAAGTTGCCTGTGAATGTGGAGTTGGTGGCATGTGAAACCCGCATGTGGAGCATTCGTTTGTGTGTAATGCTCTACCAGGTTCATTCCTAGATAATGCACTCAAAGGGCACTAAGCATAGAGTGTGAAAACTGAGTTTCCTTGAGAGCTGCTTGGAAGCCTGATGATGTGTGAAGTTAGTGAGCCAAATGGAGTTGTTCTCCCACAAGAACCACTCGGCTGATCCTTCTTCAATATGCCCTTCACCAACATGCAGTGTTTCCTTGATTGAATTAGCTCTCACACCAATATTTGCGTCTAGAGCCTTTGCATTGAGGGCTATCTGAAAACGGCTGTGGCGCTGAAGTTGCCTGTGAATGTGGAGTTGGTGGCATGTGAAACCCGCATGTGGAGCATTCGTTTGTGTGTAATGCTTTACCAGGTTCATTCCTAGATAATGCACTCAAAGGGCACTAAGCATAGAGTGTGAAAACTGAGTTTCCTTGAGAGCTGCTTGGAAGCCTGATGATGTGTGAAGTTAGTGAGCTAAATGGAGTTGTTCTCCCACAAGAACCACTCGGCTGATCCTTCTTCAATATGCCCTTCACCAACATGCAGTGTTTCCTTGATTGAATTAGCTCTCACACCAATATTTGCGTCTAGAGCCTTTGCATTGAGGGCTATCTGAAAACGGCTGTGGCGCTGAAGTTGCCTGTGAATGTGGAGTTGGTGGCATGTGAAACCCGCATGTGGAGCATTCGTTTGTGTGGGATGCTCTACCAGGTTCATTCCTAGATAATGCACTCAAAGGGCACTAAGCATAGAGTGTGAAAACTGAGTTTCCTTGAGAGCTGCTTGGAAGCCTGATGGTGTGTGAAGTTAGTGAGCCAAATGGAGTTGTTCTCCCACAAGAACCACTCGGCTGATCCTTCTTCAATATGCCCTTCACCAACATGCAGTGTTTCCTTGATTGAATTAGCTCTCACACCAATATTTGCGTCTAGAGCCTTTGCATTGAGGGCTATCTGAAAACGGCTGTGGCGCTGAAGTTGCCTGTGAATGTGGAGTTGGTGGCATGTGAAACTCGCATGTGGAGCATTCGTTTGTGTGGGATGCTCTACCAGGTTCATTCCTAGATAATGCACTCAAAGGGCACTAAGCATAGAGTGTGAAAACTGAGTTTCCTTGAGAGCTGCTTGGAAGCCTGATGGTGTGTGAAGTTAGTGAGCCAAATGGAGTTGTTCTCCCACAAGAACCACTCGGCTGATCCTTCTTCAATATGCCCTTCACCAACATGCAGTGTTTCCTTGATTGAATTAGCTCTCACACCAATATTTGCGTCTAGAGCCTTTGCATTGAGGGCTATCTGAAAACGGCTGTGGCGCTGAAGTTGCCTGTGAATGTGGAGTTGGTGGCATGTGAAACCCGCATGTGGAGCATTCGTTTGTGTGGGATGCTCTACCAGGTTCATTCCTAGATAATGCACTCAAAGGGCACTAAGCATAGAGTGTGAAAACTGAGTTTCCTTGAGAGCTGCTTGGAAGCCTGATGGTGTGTGAAGTTAGTTAGCCAAATGGAGTTGTTCTCCCACAAGAACCACTCGGCTGATGCTTCTTCAATATGCCCTTCTCCAACATGCAGTGTTTCCTTGATTGAATTAGCTCTCACACCAATATTTGCGTCTAGAGCCTTTGCATTGAGGGCTATCTGAAAACGGCTGTGGCGCTGAAGTTGCCTGTGAATGTGGAGTTGGTGGCATGTGAAACCCGCATGTGGAGCATTCGTTTGTGTGGGATGCTCTACCAGGTTCATTCCTAGATAATGCACTCAAAGGGCACTAAACATAGAGTGTGAAAACTGAGTTTCCTTGAGAGCTGCTTGGAAGCCTGATGGTGTGTGAAGTTAGTGAGCCAAATGGAGTTGTTCTCCCACAAGAACCACTCGGCTGATCCTTCTTCAATATGCCCTTCACCAACATGCAGTGTTTCCTTGATTGAATTAGCTCTCACACCAATATTTGCGTCTAGAGCCTTTGCATTGAGGGCTATCTGAAAACGGCTGTGGCGCTGAAGTTGCCTGTGAATGTGGAGTTGGTGGCATGTGAAACCCGCATGTGGAGCATTCGTTTGTGTGGGATGCTCTACCAGGTTCATTTCAGTCCTAGCCATACAAAGGGCACTAAGCATAGAGTGTGAAAACTGAGTTTCCTTGAGAGCTGCTTGGAAGCCTGATGGTGTGTGAAGTTAGTGAGCCAAATGGAGTTGTTCTCCCACAAGAACCACGCGGCTGATCCTTCTTCAATATGCCCTTCACCAACATGCAGTGTTTCCTTGATTGAATTAGCTCTCACACCAATATTTGCGTCTAGAGCCTTTGCATTGAGGGCTATCTGAAAACGGCTGTGGCGCTGAAGTTGCCTGTGAATGTGGAGTTGGTGGCATGTGAAACCCGCATGTGGAGCATTCGTTTGTGTGGGATGCTCTAATAGGTTCATTCCTAGATAATGCACTCAAAGGGCACTAAACATAGAGTGTGAAAACTGAGTTTCCTTGAGAGCTGCTTGGAAGCCTGATGGTGTGTGAAGTTAGTGAGCCAAATGGAGTTGTTCTCCCACAAGAACCACGCGGCTGATCCTTCTTCAATATGCCCTTCACCAACATGCAGTGTTTCCTTGATTGAATTAGCTCTCACACCAATATTTGCGTCTAGAGCCTTTGCATTGAGGGCTATCTGAAAACGGCTGTGGCGCTGAAGTTGCCTGTGAATGTGGAGTTGGTGGCATGTGAAACCCGCATGTGGAACATTCGTTTGTGTGGGATGCTCTACCAGGTTCATTCCTAGATAATGCACTCAAAGGGCATTAAACATAGAGTGTGAAACCTGAGTTTCCTTGAGAGCTGCTTGGAAGCCTGATGGTGTGTGAAGTTCGTGAGCCAAATGGAGTTGTTCTCCCACAAGAACCACTCGGCTGATCCTTCTTCAATATGCCCTTCACCAACATGCAGTGTTTCCTTGATTGAATTAGCTCTCACACTAATATTTGCGTCTAGAGCCTTTGCATTGAGGGCTATCTGAAAACGGCTGTGGCGCTGAAGTTGCCTGTGAATGTGGAGTTGGTGGCATGTGAAACCCGCATGTGCAGCATTCGTTTGTGTGGGATGCTCTACCAGGTTCCTTCCTAGATAATGCACTCAAAGGGCACTAAACATAGAGTGTGAAAACTGAGTTTCCTTGAGAGCTGCTTGGAAGCCTGATGGTGTGTGAAGTTAGTGAGCCAAATGGAGTTGTTCTCCCACAAGAACCACTCGGCTGATCCTTCTTCAATATGCCCTTCACCAACATGCAGTGTTTCCTTGATTGAATTAGCTCTCACACCAATATTTGCGTCTAGAGCCTTTGCATTGAGGGCTATCTGAAAACGGCTGTGGCGCTGAAGTTGCCTGTGAATGTGGAGTTGGTGGCATGTGAAACCCGCATGTGGAGCATTCGTTTGTGTGGGATGCTCTACCAGGTTCATTCCTAGATAATGCACTCAAAGGGCACTAAGCATAGAGTGTGAAAACTGAGTTTCCTTGAGAGCTGCTTGGAAGCCTGATGGTGTGTGAAGTTAGTGAGCCAAATGGAGTTGTTCTCCCACAAGAACCACTCGGCTGATCCTTCTTCAATATGCCCTTCACCAACATGCAGTGTTTCCTTGATTGAATTAGCTCTCACACCAATATTTGCGTCTAGAGCCTTTGCTTTGAGGGCTATCTGAAAACGGCTGTGGCGCTGAAGTTGCCTGTGAATGTGGAGTTGGTGGCTTGTGAAACCCGCATGTGGAGCATTCGTTTGTGTGGGATGCTCTACCAGGTTCATTTCAGTCCTAGCCATACAAAGGGCACTAAGCATAGAGTGTGAAAACTGAGTTTCCTTGAGAGCTGCTTGGAAGCCTGATGGTGTGTGAAGTTAGTGAGTCAAATGGAGTTGTTCTCCCACAAGAACCACTCGGCTGATCCTTCTTCAATATGCCCTTCACCAACATGCAGTGCTTCCTTGAGTGAATTAACTCTCACACCAATATTTGCGTCTAGAGCCTTTGCATTGAGGGCTATCTGAAAACGGCTGTGGCGCTGAAGTTGCCTGTGAATGTGGAGTTGGTGGCATGTGAAACCCGCATGTGGATCATTCTTTTGTGTGGGATGCTCTACCAGGTTCATTCCTAGATAATGCACTCAAAGGGCACTAAACATAGAGTGTGAAAACTGAGTTTCCTTGAGAGCTGCTTGGAAGCCTGATGGTGTGTGAAGTTAGTGAGCCAAATGGAGTTGTTCCCCACAAGAACCACTCGGCTGATGCTTCTTCAATATGCCCTTCACCAACATGCAGTGTTTCCTTGATTGAATTAGCTCTCACACCAATATTTGCGTCTAGAGCCTTTGCATTGAGGGCTATCTGAAAACGGCTGTGGCGCTGAAGTTGCCTGTGAATGTGGAGTTGGTGGCATGTGAAACCCGCATGTGGAGCATTCGTTTGTGTGGGATGCTCTACCAGGTTCATTCCTAGATAATGCACTCAAAGGGCACTAAACATAGAGTGTGAAAACTGAGTTTCCTTGAGAGCTGCTTGGAAGCCTGATGGTGTGTGAAGTTAGTGAGCCAAATGGAGTTGTTCTCCCACAAGAACCACTCGGCTGATCCTTCTTCAATATGCCCTTCACCAACATGCAGTGTTTCCTTGATTGAATTAGCTCTCACACCAATATTTGCGTCTAGAGCCTTTGCATTGAGGGCTATCTGAAAACGGCTGTGGCGCTGAAGTTGCCTGTGAATGTGGAGTTGGTGGCATGTGAAACCCGCATGTGGAGCATTCGTTTGTGTGGGATGCTCTACCAGGTTCATTCCTAGATAATGCACTCAAAGGGCACTAAGCATAGAGTGTGAAAACTGAGTTTCCTTGAGAGCTGCTTGGAAGCCTGATGGTGTGTGAAGTTAGTGAGCCAAATGGAGTTGTTCTCCCACAAGAACCACTCGGCTGATCCTTCTTCAATATGCCCTTCACCAACATGCAGTGTTTCCTTGATTGAATTAGCTCTCACACCAATATTTGCGTCTAGAGCCTTTGCATTGAGGGCTATCTGAAAACGGCTGTGGCGCTGAAGTTGCCTGTGAATGTGGAGTTGGTGGCATGTGAAACCCGCATGTGGAGCATTCGTTTGTGTGGGATGCTCTAATAGGTTCATTCCTAGGTAATGCACTCAAAGGGCACTAAACATAGAGTGTGAAAACTGAGTTTCCTTGAGAGATGCTTGGAAGCCTGATGGTGTGTGAAGTTAGTGAGCCAAATGGAGTTGTTCTCCCACAAGAACCACGCGGCTGATCCTTCTTCAATATGCCCTTCACCAACATGCAGTGTTTCCTTGATTGAATTAGCTCTCACACCAATATTTGCGTCTAGAGCCTTTGCATTGAGGGCTATCTGAAAACGGCTGTGGCGCTGAAGTTGCCTGTGAATGTGGAGTTGGTGGCATGTGAAACCCGCATGTGGAACATTCGTTTGTGTGGGATGCTCTACCAGGTTCATTCCTAGATAATGCACTCAAAGGGCATTAAACATAGAGTGTGAAACCTGAGTTTCCTTGAGAGCTGCTTGGAAGCCTGATGGTGTGTGAAGTTCGTGAGCCAAATGGAGTTGTTCTCCCACAAGAACCACTCGGCTGATCCTTCTTCAATATGCCCTTCACCAACATGCAGTGTTTCCTTGATTGAATTAGCTCTCACACTAATATTTGCGTCTAGAGCCTTTGCATTGAGGGCTATCTGAAAACGGCTGTGGCGCTGAAGTTGCCTGTGAATGTGGAGTTGGTGGCATGTGAAACCCGCATGTGGAGCATTCGTTTGTGTGGGATGCTCTACCAGGTTCATTCCTAGATAATGCACTCAAAGGGCACTAAACATAGAGTGTGAAAACTGAGTTTCCTTGAGAGCTGCTTGGAAGCCTGATGGTGTGTGAAGTTAGTGAGCCAAATGGAGTTGTTCTCCCACAAGAACCACTCGGCTGATCCTTCTTCAATATGCCCTTCACCAACATGCAGTGTTTCCTTGATTGAATTAGCTCTCACACCAATATTTGCGTCTAGAGCCTTTGCATTGAGGGCTATCTGAAAACGGCTGTGGCGCTGAAGTTGCCTGTGAATGTGGAGTTGGTGGCATGTGAAACCCGCATGTGGAGCATTCGTTTGTGTGGGATGCTCTACCAGGTTCATTCCTAGATAATGCACTCAAAGGGCACTAAGCATAGAGTGTGAAAACTGAGTTTCCTTGAGAGCTGCTTGGAAGCCTGATGGTGTGTGAAGTTAGTGAGCCAAATGGAGTTGTTCTCCCACAAGAACCACTCGGCTGATCCTTCTTCAATATGCCCTTCACCAACATGCAGTGTTTCCTTGATTGAATTAGCTCTCACACCAATATTTGCGTCTAGAGCCTTTGCTTTGAGGGCTATCTGAAAACGGCTGTGGCGCTGAAGTTGCCTGTGAATGTGGAGTTGGTGGCTTGTGAAACCCGCATGTGGAGCATTCGTTTGTGTGGGATGCTCTACCAGGTTCATTTCAGTCCTAGCCATACAAAGGGCACTAAGCATAGAGTGTGAAAACTGAGTTTCCTTGAGAGCTGCTTGGAAGCCTGATGGTGTGTGAAGTTAGTGAGTCAAATGGAGTTGTTCTCCCACAAGAACCACTCGGCTGATCCTTCTTCAATATGCCCTTCACCAACATGCAGTGCTTCCTTGAGTGAATTAACTCTCACACCAATATTTGCGTCTAGAGCCTTTGCATTGAGGGCTATCTGAAAACGGCTGTGGCGCTGAAGTTGCCTGTGAATGTGGAGTTGGTGGCATGTGAAACCCGCATGTGGAGCATTCGTTTGTGTGGGATGCTCTACCAGGTTCATTCCTAGATAATGCACTCAAAGGGCACTAAGCATAGAGTGTGAAAACTGAGTTTCCTTGAGAGCTGCTTGGAAGCCTGATGGTGTGTGAAGTTAGTGAGCCAAATGGAGTTGTTCTCCCACAAGAACCACTCGGCTGATCCTTCTTCAATATGCCCTTCACCAACATGCAGTGTTCCTTGATTGAATTAGCTCTCACACAAATATTTGCGTCTAGAGCCTTTGCTTTGAGGGCTATCTGAAAACGGCTGTGGCGCTGAAGTTGCCTGTGAATGTGGAGTTGGTGGCATGTGAAACCCGCATGTGGAGCATTCGTTTCTGTGGGATGCTCTACCAGGTTCATTCCTAGATAATGCACTCAAAGGGCACTAAGCATAGAGTGTGAAAACTGAGTTTCCTTGAGAGCTGCTTGGAAGCCTGATGGTGTGTGAAGTTAGTGAGCCAAATGGAGTTGTTCTCCCACAAGAACCACGCGGCTGATCCTTCTTCAATATGCCCTTCACCAACATGCAGTGTTTCCTTGATTGAATTAGCTCTCACACCAATATTTGCGTCTAGAGCCTTTGCATTGAGGGCTATCTGAAAACGGCTGTGGCGCTGAAGTTGCCTGTGAATGTGGAGTTGGAGGCATGTGAAACCCGCATGTGGAGCATTCGTTTGTGTGGGATGCTCTACCAGGTTCATTCCTAGATAATGCACTCAAAGGGCACTAAGCATAGAGTGTGAAAACTGAGTTTCCTTGAGAGCTGCTTGGTAGCCTGATGGTGTGTGAAGTTAGTGAGCCAAATGGAGTTGTTCTCCCACATGAACCACTCGGCTGATCCTTCTTCAATATGCCCTTCACCAACATGCAGTGTTTCCTTGATTGAATTAGCTCTCACACCAATATTTGCGTCTAGAGCCTTTGCATTGAGGGCTATCTGAAAACGGCTGTGGCGCTGAAGTTTCCTGTGAATGTGGAGTTGGTGGCATGTGAAACCCGCATGTGGAGCATTCGTTTGTGTAGAATGCTCTACCAGGTTCATTTCGGTCCTAGCCATACAAAGGGCACTAAGCATAGAGTGTGAAAACTGAGTTTCCTTGAGAGCTGCTTGGAAGCCTGATGGTGTGTGAAGTTAGTGAGCCAAATGGAGTTGTTCTCCCACAAGAACCACTCGGCTGATCCTTCTTCAATATGCAATTCACCAACATGCAGTGTTTCCTTGATTGAATTAGCTCTCACACCAATATTTGCGTCTAGAGCCTTTGCATTGAGGGCTATCTGAAAACGGCTGTGGCGCTGAAGTTGCCTGTGAATGTGGAGTTGGTGGCATGTGAAACCCGCATGTGGAGCATTCGTTTGTGTGGGATGCTCTACCAGGTTCATTCCTAGATAATGCACTCAAAGGGCACTAAGCATAGAGTGTGAAAACTGAGTTTCCTTGAGAGCTGCTTGAAAGCCTGATGGTGTGTGAAGTTAGTGAGCCAAATGGAGTTGTTCTCCCACAAGAACCACTCGGCTGATCCTTCTTCAATATGCCCTTCACCAACATGCAGTGTTTCCTTGATTGAATTAGCTCTCACACCAATATTTGCGTCTAGAGCCTTTGCATTGAGGGCTATCTGAAAACGGCTGTGGCGCTGAAGTTGCCTGTGAATGTGGAGTTGGTGGCATGTGAAACCCGCATGTGGAGCATTCGTTTGTGTGGGATGCTCTACCAGGTTCATTCCTAGATAATGCACTCAAAGGGCACTAAGCATAGAGTGTGAAAACTGAGTTTCCTTGAGAGCTGCTTGGAAGCCTGATGGTGTGTGAAGTTAGTGAGCCAAATGGAGTTGTTCTCCCACAAGAACCACTCGGCTGATCCTTCTTCAATATGCCCTTCACCAACATGCAGTGTTTCCTTGATTGAATTAGCTCTCACACCAATATTTGCGTCTAGAGCCTTTGCATTGAGGGCTTTCTGAAAACGGCTGTGGCGCTGAAGTTGCCTGTGAATGTGGAGTTGGTGGCATGTGAAACCCGCATGTGGAGCATTCGTTTGTGTGGGATGCTCTACCAGGTTCATTCCTAGATAATGCACTCAAAGGGCACTAAGCATAGAGTGTGAAAACTGAGTTTCCTTGAGAGCTGCTTGGAAGCCTGATGGTGTGTGAAGTTAGTGAGCCAAATGGAGTTGTTCTCCCACAAGAACCACTCGGCTGATCCTTCTTCAATATGCCCTTCACCAACATGCAGTGTTTCCTTGATTGAATTACCTCTCACACCAATATTTGCGTCTAGAGCCTTTGCATTGAGGGCTATCTGAAAACGGCTGTGGCGCTGAAGTTGCCTGTGAATGTGGAGTTGGTGGCATGTGAAACCCGCATGTGGAGCATTCGTTTGTGTGGGATGCTCTATCAGGTTCATTCCTAGATAATGCACTCAAAGGGCACTAAGCATAGAGTGTGAAAACTGAGTTTCCTTGAGAGCTGCTTGGAAGCCTGATGGTGTGTGAAGTTAGTGAGCCAAATGGAGTTGTTCTCCCACAACAACCACTCGGCTGATCCTTCTTCAATATGCCCTTCACCAACATGCAGTGTTTCCTTGATTGAATTAGCTCTCACACCAATATTTGCGTCTAGAGCCTTTGCATTGAGGGCTATCTGAAAACGGCTGTGGCGCTGAAGTTGCCTGTGAATGTGGAGTTGGTGGCATGTGAAACCCGCATGTGGAGCATTCGTACGTGTGGGATGCTCTACCAGGTTCATTCCTAGAAAATGCACTCAAAGGGCACTAAGCATAGAGTGTGAAAACTGAGTTTCCTTGAGAGCTGCTTGGAAGCCTGATGGTGTGTGAAGTTAGTGAGCCAAATGGAGTTGTTCTCCCACAAGAACCACGCGGCTGATCCTTCTTCAATATGCCCTTCACCAACATGCAGTGTTTCCTTGATTGAATTAGCTCTCACACCAATATTTGCGTCTAGAGCCTTTGCATTGAGGGCTATCTGAAAATGGCTGTGGCGCTGAAGTTGCCTGTGAATGTGGAGTTGGTGGCATGGGAAACCCGCATGTGGAGCATTCATTTGTGTGGGATGCTCTACCAGGTTCATTCCTAGATAATGCACTCAAAGGGCACTAAGCATAGAGTGTGAAAACTGAGTTTCCTTGAGAGCTGCTTGGAAGCCTGATCGCGTGTGAAGTTAGTGAGCCAAATGGAGTTGTTCTCCCACAAGAACCACTCGGCTGATCCTTCTTCAATATGCCCTTCACCAACATGCAGTGTTTCCTTGATTGAATTAGCTCTCACACCAATATTTGCGTCTAGAGCCTTTGCATTGAGGGCTGTCTGAAAACGGCTGTGGCGCTGAAGTTGCCTGTGAATGTGGAGTTGGTGGCATGTGAAACCCGCATGTGGAGCATTCGTTTGTGTGGGATGCTCTACCAGGTTCATTCCTAGATAATGCACTCAAAGGGCACTAAGCATAGAGTGTGAAAACTGAGTTTCCTTGAGAGCTGCTTGGAAGCCTGATGGTTGTGAAGTTAGTGAGCCAAATGGAGTTGTTCTCCCACAAGAACCACGCGGCTGATCCTTCTTCAATATGCCCTTCACCAACATGCAGTGTTTCCTTGATTGAATTAGCTCTCACACCAATATTTGCGTCTAGAGCCTTTGCATTGAGGGCTATCTGAAAACGGCTGTGGCGCTGAAGTTGCCTGTGAATGTGGAGTTGGTGGCATGTGAAACCCGCATGTGGAGCATTCGTTTGTGTGGGATGCTCTACCAGGTTCATTCCTAGATAATGCACTCAAAGGGCACTAAGCATAGAGTGTGAAAACTGAGTTTCCTTGAGAGCTGCTTTGGAAGCCTGATGGTGTGTGAAGTTAGTGAGCCAAATGGAGTTGTTCTCCCACAAGAACCACTCGGCTGATCCTTCTTCAATATGCCCTTCACCAACATGCAGTGTTTCCTTGATTGAATTAGCTCTCACACCAATATTTGCGTCTAGAGCCTTTGCATTGAGGGCTATCTGAAAACGGCTGTGGCGCTGAAGTTGCCTGTGAATGTGGAGTTGGTGGCATGTGAAACCCGCATGTGGAGCATTCGTTTGTGTGGGATGCTCTACCAGGTTCATTTCAGTCCTAGCCATACAAAGGGCACTAAGCATAGAGTGTGAAAACTGTGTTTCTTTGAGAGCTGCTTGGAAGCCTGATGGTGTGTGAAGTTAGTGAGCCAAATGGAGTTGTTCTCCCACAAGAACCACTCGGCTGATCCTTCTTCAATATGCCTTCACCAACATGCAGTGTTTCCTTGATTGAATTAGCTCTCACACCAATATTTGCGTCTAGAGCCTTTGCATTGAGGGCTATCTGAAAACGGCTGTGGCGCTGAAGTTGCCTGTGAATGTGGAGTTGGTGGCATGTGAAACCCGCATGTGGAGCATTCGTACGTGTGGGATGCTCTACCAGGTTCATTCCTAGATAATGCACTCAAAGGGCACTAAACATAGAGTGTGAAAACTGAGTTTCCTTGAGAGCTGCTTGGAAGCCTGATGGTGTGTGAAGTTAGTGAGCCAAATGGAGTTGTTCTCCCACAAGAACCACTCGGCTGATCCTTCTTCAATATGCCCTTCACCAACATGCAGTGTTTCCTTGATTGAATTAGCTCTCACACCAATATTTGCGTCTAGAGCCTTTGCATTGAGGGCTATCTGAAAACGGCTGTGGCGCTGAAGTTGCCTGTGAATGTGGAGTTGGTGGCATGTGAAACCCGCATGTGGAGCATTCGTTTGTGTGGGATGCTCTACCAGCTTCATTTCAGTCCTAGCCATACAAAGGGCACTAAGCATAGAGTGTGAAAACTGAGTTTCCTTGAGAGCTGCTTGGAAGCCTGATGGTGTGTGAAGTTAGTGAGCCAAATGGAGTTGTTCTCCCACAAGAACCACTCGGCTGATCCTTCTTCAATATGCCCTTCACCAACATGCAGTGTTTCCTTGATTGAATTAGCTCTCACACCAATATTTGCGTCTAGAGCCTTTGCATTGAGGGCTATCTGAAAACGGCTGTGGCGCTGAAGTTGCCTGTGAATGTGGAGTTGGTGGCATGTGAAACCCGCATGTGGAGCATTCGTTTGTGTGGGATGCTCTACCAGGTTCATTCCTAGATAATGCACTCAAAGGGCACTAAGCATAGAGTGTGAAAACTGAGTTTCCTTGAGAGCTGCTTGGAAGCCTGATGGTGTGTGAAGTTAGTCAGCCAAATGGAGTTGTTCTCCCACAAGAACCACGCGGCTGATCCTTCTTCAATATGCCCTTCACCAACATGCAGTGTTTCCTTGATTGAATTAGCTCTCACACCAATATTTGCGTCTAGAGCCTTTGCATTGAGGGCTATCTGAAAACGGCTGTGGCGCTGAAGTTGCCTGTGAATGTGGAGTTGGAGGCATGTGAAACCCGCATGTGGAGCATTCGTTTGTGTGGGATGCTCTACCAGGTTCATTCCTAGATAATGCACTCAAAGGGCACTAAGCATAGAGTGTGAAAACTGAGTTTCCTTGAGAGCTGCTTGGAAGCCTGATGGTGTGTGAAGTTAGTGAGCCAAATGGAGTTGTTCTCCCACAAGAACCACTCGGCTGATCCTTCTTCAATATGCCCTTCACCAACATGCAGTGTTTCCTTGATTGAATTAGCTTTCACACCAATATTTGCGTCTAGAGCCTTTGCATTGAGGGCTATCTAAAAACGGCTGTGGCGCTGAAGTTGCCTGTGAATGTGGAGTTGGTGGCATGTGAAACCCGCATGTGGAGCATTCGTTTGTGTGGGATGCTCTACCAGGTTCTTTTCAGTCCTATCCATACAAAGGGCACTAAGCATAGAGTGTGAAAACTGAGTTTCCTTGAGAGCTGCTTGGAAGCCTGATGGTGTGTGAAGTTAGTGAGCCAAATGGAGTTGTTCTCCCACAAGAACCACTCGGCTGATCCTTCTTCAATATGCCCTTCACCAACATGCAGTGTTTCCTTGATTGAATTAGCTCTCACACCAATATTTGCGTCTAGAGCCTTTGCATTGAGGGCTATCTGAAAACGGCTGTGGCGCTGAAGTTGCCTGTGAATGTGGAGTTGGTGGCATGTGAAACCCGCATGTGGAGCATTCGTTTGTGTGGGATGCTCTACCAGGTTCTTTCCTAGATAATGCACTCAAAGGGCACTAAGCATAGAGTGTGAAAACTGAGTTTCCTTGAGAGCTGCTTGGAAGCCTGATGGTGTGTGAAGTTAGTGAGCCAAATGGAGTTGTTCTCCCACAAGAACCACTCGGCTGATCCTTCTTCAATATGCCCTTCACCAACATGCAGTGTTTCCTTGATTGAATTAGCTCTCACACCAATATTTGCGTCTAGAGCCTTTGCATTGAGGGCTATCTGAAAACGGCTGTGGCGCTGAAGTTGCCTGTGAATGTGGAGTTGGTGGCATGTGAAACCCGCATGTGGAGCATTCGTTTGTGTGGGATGCTCTACCAGGTTCATTTCAGTCCTAGCCATACAAAGGGCACTAAGCATAGAGTGTGAAAACTGAGTTTCCTTGAGAGCTGCTTGGAAGCCTGATGGTGTGTGAAGTTAGTGAGCCAAATGGAGTTGTTCTCCCACAAGAACCACTCGGCTGATCCTTCTTCAATATGCCCTTCACCAACATGCAGTGTTTCCTTGATTGAATTAGCTCTCACACCAATATTTGCGTCTAGAGCCTTTGCATTGAGGGCTATCTGAAAACGGCTGTGGCGCTGAAGTTGCCTGTGAATGTGGAGTTGGTGGCATGTGAAACCCGCATGTGGAGCATTCGTTTGTGTGGGATGCTCTACCAGGTTCATTTCAGTCCTAGCCATACAAAGGGCACTAAGCATAGAGTGTGAAAACTGAGTTTCCTTGAGAGCTGCTTGGAAGCCTGATGGTGTGTGAAGTTAGTGAGCCAAATGGAGTTGTTCTCCCACAAGAACCACTCGGCTGATCCTTCTTCAATATGCCCTTCACCAACATGCAGTGTTTCCTTGATTGAATTAGCTCTCACACCAATATTTGCGTCTAGAGCCTTTGCATTGAGGGCTATCTGAAAACGGCTGTGGCGCTGAAGTTGCCTGTGAATGTGGAGTTGGTGGCATGTTTAACCCGCATGTGGAACATTCGTTTGTGTGGGATGCTCTCCAAGCTTCATTTCAGTCCTAGGCACTCAAAGGGCACTAAGCATAGAGTGTGAAAACTGAGTTTCCTTGAGAGCTGCATGGAAGCCTGATGGTGTGTGAAGTTAGTGAGCCAAATGGAGTTGTTCTCCCACAAGAACCACTCGGCTGATCCTTCTTCAATATGCCCTTCACCAACATGCAGTGTTTCCTTGATTGAATTAGCTCTCACACCAATATTTGCGTCTAGAGCCTTTGCATTGAGGGCTATCTGAAAACGGCTGTGGCGCTGAAGTTGCCTGTGAATGTGGAGTTGGTGGCATGTGAAACCCGCATGTGGAGCATTCGTTTGTGTGGGATGCTCTACCAGGTTCTTTCCTAGATAATGCACTCAAAGGGCACTAAGCATAGAGTGTGAAAACTGAGTTTCCTTGAGAGCTGCTTGGAAGCCTGATGGTGTGTGAAGTTAGTGAGCCAAATGGAGTTGTTCTCCCACAAGAACCACTCGGCTGATCCTTCTTCAATATGCCCTTCACCAACATGCAGTGTTTCCTTGATTGAATTAGCTCTCACACCAATATTTGCGTCTAGAGCCTTTGCATTGAGGGCTATCTGAAAACGGCTGTGGCGCTGAAGTTGCCTGTGAATGTGGAGTTGGTGGCATGTGAAACCCGCATGTGGAGCATTCGTTTGTGTGGGATGCTCTCCAAGCTTCATTTCAGTCCTAGGCACTCAAAGGGCACTAAGCATAGAGTGTGAAAACTGAGTTTCCTTGAGAGCTGCATGGAAGCCTGATGGTGTGTGAAGTTAGTGAGCCAAATGGAGTTGTTCTCCCACAAGAACCACTCGGCTGATCCTTCTTCAATATGCCCTTCACCAACATGCAGTGTTTCCTTGATTGAATTAGCTCTCACACCAATATTTGCGTCTAGAGCCTTTGCATTGAGGGCTATCTGAAAACGGCTGTGGCGCTGAAGTTGCCTGTGAATGTGGAGTTGGTGGCATGTGAAACCCGCATGTGGAGCATTCGTTTGTGTGGGATGCTCTACCAGGTTCTTTCCTAGATAATGCACTCAAAGGGCACTAAGCATAGAGTGTGAAAACTGAGTTTCCTTGAGAGCTGCTTGGAAGCCTGATGGTGTGTGAAGTTAGTGAGCCAAATGGAGTTGTTCTCCCACAAGAACCACTCGGCTGATCCTTCTTCAATATGCCCTTCACCAACATGCAGTGTTTCCTTGATTGAATTAGCTCTCACACCAATATTTGCGTCTAGAGCCTTTGCATTGAGGGCTATCTGAAAACGGCTGTGGCGCTGAAGTTGCCTGTGAATGTGGAGTTGGTGGCATGTGAAACCCGCATGTGGAGCATTCGTTTGTGTGGGATGCTCTACCAGGTTCATTTCAGTCCTAGCCATACAAAGGGCACTAAGCATAGAGTGTGAAAACTGAGTTTCCTTGAGAGCTGCTTGGAAGCCTGATGGTGTGTGAAGTTAGTGAGCCAAATGGAGTTGTTCTCCCACAAGAACCACTCGGCTGATCCTTCTTCAATATGCCCTTCACCAACATGCAGTGTTTCCTTGATTGAATTAGCTCTCACACCAATATTTGCGTCTAGAGCCTTTGCATTGAGGGCTATCTAAAAACGGCTGTGGCGCTGAAGTTGCCTGTGAATGTGGAGTTGGTGGCATGTTTAACCCGCATGTGGAACATTCGTTTGTGTGGGATGCTCTCCAAGCTTCATTTCAGTCCTAGGCACTCAAAGGGCACTAAGCATAGAGTGTGAAAACTGAGTTTCCTTGAGAGCTGCATGGAAGCCTGATGGTGTGTGAAGTTAGTGAGCCAAATGGAGTTGTTCTCCCACAAGAACCACTCGGCTGATCCTTCTTCAATATGCCCTTCACCAACATGCAGTGTTTCCTTGATTGAATTAGCTCTCACACCAATATTTGCGTCTAGAGCCTTTGCATTGAGGGCTATCTGAAAACGGCTGTGGCGCTGAAGTTGCCTGTGAATGTGGAGTTGGTGGCATGTGAAACCCGCATGTGGAGCATTCGTTTGTGTGGGATGCTCTACCAGGTTCTTTCCTAGATAATGCACTCAAAGGGCACTAAGCATAGAGTGTGAAAACTGAGTTTCCTTGAGAGCTGCTTGGAAGCCTGATGGTGTGTGAAGTTAGTGAGCCAAATGGAGTTGTTCTCCCACAAGAACCACTCGGCTGATCCTTCTTCAATATGCCCTTCACCAACATGCAGTGTTTCCTTGATTGAATTAGCTCTCACACCAATATTTGCGTCTAGAGCCTTTGCATTGAGGGCTATCTGAAAACGGCTGTGGCGCTGAAGTTGCCTGTGAATGTGGAGTTGGTGGCATGTGAAACCCGCATGTGGAGCATTCGTTTGTGTGGGATGCTCTACCAGGTTCATTTCAGTCCTAGCCATACAAAGGGCACTAAGCATAGAGTGTGAAAACTGAGTTTCCTTGAGAGCTGCTTGGAAGCCTGATGGTGTGTGAAGTTAGTGAGCCAAATGGAGTTGTTCTCCCACAAGAACCACTCGGCTGATCCTTCTTCAATATGCCCTTCACCAACATGCAGTGTTTCCTTGATTGAATTAGCTCTCACACCAATATTTGCGTCTAGAGCCTTTGCATTGAGGGCTATCTGAAAACGGCTGTGGCGCTGAAGTTGCCTGTGAATGTGGAGTTGGTGGCATGTGAAACCCGCATGTGGAGCATTCGTTTGTGTGGGATGCTCTACCAGGTTCATTTCAGTCCTAGCCATACAAAGGGCACTAAGCATAGAGTGTGAAAACTGAGTTTCCTTGAGAGCTGCTTGGAAGCCTGATGGTGTGTGAAGTTAGTGAGCCAAATGGAGTTGTTCTCCCACAAGAACCACTCGGCTGATCCTTCTTCAATATGCCCTTCACCAACATGCAGTGTTTCCTTGATTGAATTAGCTCTCACACCAATATTTGCGTCTAGAGCCTTTGCATTGAGGGCTATCTGAAAACGGCTGTGGCGCTGAAGTTGCCTGTGAATGTGGAGTTGGTGGCATGTGAAACCCGCATGTGGAGCATTCGTTTGTGTGGGATGCTCTACCAGGTTCATTCCTAGATAATGCACTCAAAGGGCACTAAGCATAGAGTGTGAAAACTGAGTTTCCTTGAGAGCTGCTTGGAAGCCTGATGGTGTGTGAAGTTAGTGAGCCAAATGGAGTTGTTCTCCCACAAGAACCACTCGGCTGATCCTTCTTCAATATGCCCTTCACCAACATGCAGTGTTTCCTTGATTGAATTAGCTTTCACACCAATATTTGCGTCTAGAGCCTTTGCATTGAGGGCTATCTAAAAACGGCTGTGGCGCTGAAGTTGCCTGTGAATGTGGAGTTGGTGGCATGTGAAACCCGCATGTGGAGCATTCGTTTGTGTGGGATGCTCTACCAGGTTCATTTCAGTCCTAGCCATACAAAGGGCACTAAGCATAGAGTGTGAAAACTGAGTTTCCTTGAGAGCTGCTTGGAAGCCTGATGGTGTGTGAAGTTAGTGAGCCAAATGGAGTTGTTCTCCCACAAGAACCACTCGGCTGATCCTTCTTCAATATGCCCTTCACCAACATGCAGTGTTTCCTTGATTGAATTAGCTCTCACACCAATATTTGCGTCTAGAGCCTTTGCATTGAGGGCTATCTGAAAACGGCTGTGGCGCTGAAGTTGCCTGTGAATGTGGAGTTGGTGGCATGTGAAACCCGCATGTGGAGCATTCGTTTGTGTGGGATGCTCTACCAGGTTCTTTCCTAGATAATTCACTCAAAGGGCACTAAGCATAGAGTGTGAAAACTGAGTTTCCTTGAGAGCTGCTTGGAAGCCTGATGGTGTGTGAAGTTAGTGAGCCAAATGGAGTTGTTCTCCCACAAGAACCACTCGGCTGATCCTTCTTCAATATGCCCTTCACCAACATGCAGTGTTTCCTTGATTGAATTAGCTCTCACACCAATATTTGCGTCTAGAGCCTTTGCATTGAGGGCTATCTGAAAACGGCTGTGGCGCTGAAGTTGCCTGTGAATGTGGAGTTGGTGGCATGTGAAACCCGCATGTGGAGCATTCGTTTGTGTGGGATGCTCTACCAGGTTCATTTCAGTCCTAGCCATACAAAGGGCACTAAGCATAGAGTGTGAAAACTGAGTTTCCTTGAGAGCTGCTTGGAAGCCTGATGGTGTGTGAAGTTAGTGAGCCAAATGGAGTTGTTCTCCCACAAGAACCACTCGGCTGATCCTTCTTCAATATGCCCTTCACCAACATGCAGTGTTTCCTTGATTGAATTAGCTCTCACACCAATATTTGCGTCTAGAGCCTTTGCATTGAGGGCTATCTGAAAACGGCTGTGGCGCTGAAGTTGCCTGTGAATGTGGAGTTGGTGGCATGTGAAACCCGCATGTGGAGCATTCGTTTGTGTGGGATGCTCTACCAGGTTCATTCCTAGATAATGCACTCAAAGGGCACTAAGCATAGAGTGTGAAAACTGAGTTTCCTTGAGAGCTGCTTGGAAGCCTGATGGTGTGTGAAGTTAGTGAGCCAAATGGAGTTGTTCTCCCACAAGAACCACTCGGCTGCTCCTTCTTCAATATGCCCTTCACCAACATGCAGTGTTTCCTTGATTGAATTAGCTTTCACACCAATATTTGCGTCTAGAGCCTTTGCATTGAGGGCTATCTGAAAACGGCTGTGGCGCTGAAGTTGCCTGTGAATGTGGAGTTGGTGGCATGTGAAACCCGCATGTGGAGCATTCGTTTGTGTGGGATGCTCTACCAGGTTCATTTCAGTCCTAGCCATACAAAGGGCACTAAGCATAGAGTGTGAAAACTGAGTTTCCTTGAGAGCTGCTTGGAAGCCTGATGGTGTGTGAAGTTAGTGAGCCAAATGGAGTTGTTCTCCCACAAGAACCACTCGGCTGATCCTTCTTCAATATGCCCTTCACCAACATGCAGTGTTTCCTTGATTGAATTAGCTCTCACACCAATATTTGCGTCTAGAGCCTTTGCATTGAGGGCTATCTGAAAACGGCTGTGGCGCTGAAGTTGCCTGTGAATGTGGAGTTGGTGGCATGTGAAACCCGCATGTGGAGCATTCGTTTGTGTGCGATGCTCTACCAGGTTCATTCCTAGATAATGCACTCAAAGGGCACTAAGCATAGAGTGTGAAAACTGAGTTTCCTTGAGAGCTGCTTGGAAGCCTGATGGTGTGTGAAGTTAGTGAGCCAAATGGAGTTGTTCTCCCACAAGAACCACTCGGCTGATCCTTCTTCAATATGCCCTTCACCAACATGCAGTGTTTCCTTGATTGAATTAGCTCTCACACCAATATTTGCGTCTAGAGCCTTTGCATTGAGGGCTATCTGAAAACGGCTGTGGCGCTGAAGTTGCCTGTGAATGTGGAGTTGGTGGCATGTGAAACCCGCATGTGGAGCATTCGTTTGTGTGGGATGCTCTACCAGGTTCATTCCTAGATAATGCACTCAAAGGGCACTAAGCATAGAGTGTGAAAACTGAGTTTCCTTGAGAGCTGCTTGGAAGCCTGATGGTGTGTGAAGTTAGTGAGCCAAATGGAGTTGTTCTCCCACAAGAACCACTCGGCTGATCCTTCTTCAATATGCCCTTCACCAACATGCAGTGTTTCCTTGATTGAATTAGCTCTCACACCAATATTTGCGTCTAGAGCCTTTGCATTGAGGGCTATCTGAAAACGGCTGTGGCGCTGAAGTTGCCTGTGAATGTGGAGTTGGTGGCATGTGAAACCCGCATGTGGAGCATTCATTTGTGTGGGATGCTCTATCAGGTTCATTCCTAGATAATGCACTCAAAGGGCACTAAGCATAGAGTGTGAAAACTGAGTTTCCTTGAGAGCTGCTTGGAAGCCTGATGGTGTGTGAAGTTAGTGAGCCAAATGGAGTTGTTCTCCCACAACAACCACTCGGCTGATCCTTCTTCAATATGCCCTTCACCAACATGCAGTTTCCTTGATTGAATTAGCTCTCACACCAATATTTGCGTCTAGAGCCTTTGCATTGAGGGCTATCTGAAAACGGCTGTGGCGCTGAAGTTGCCTGTGAATGTGGAGTTGGTGGCATGTGAAACCCGCATGTGGAGCATTCGTACGTGTGGGATGCTCTACCAGGTTCATTCCTAGAAAATGCACTCAAAGGGCACTAAGCATAGAGTGTGAAACCTGAGTTTCCTTGAGAGCTGCTTGGAAGCCTGATGGTGTGTGAAGTTAGTGAGCCAAATGGAGTTGTTCTCCCACAAGAACCACGCGGCTGATCCTTCTTCAATATGCCCTTCACCAACATGCAGTGTTTCCTTGATTGAATTAGCTCTCACACCAATATTTGCGTCTAGAGCCTTTGCATTGAGGGCTATCTGAAAACGGCTGTGGCGCTGAAGTTGCCTGTGAATGTGGAGTTGGTGGCATGTGAAACCCGCATGTGGAGCATTCATTTGTGTGGGATGCTCTACCAGGTTCATTCCTAGATAATGCACTCAAAGGGCACTAAGCATAGAGTGTGAAAACTGAGTTTCCTTGAGAGCTGCTTGGAAGCCTGATCGCGTGTGAAGTTAGTGAGCCAAATGGAGTTGTTCTACCACAAGAACCACTCGGCTGATCCTTCTTCAATATGCCCTTCACCAACATGCAGTGTTTCCTTGATTGAATTAGCTCTCACACCAATATTTGCGTCTAGAGCCTTTGCATTGAGGGCTATCTGAAAACGGCTGTGGCGCTGAAGTTGCCTGTGAATGTGGAGTTGGTGGCATGTGAAACCCGCATGTGGAGCATTCGTTTGTGTGGGATGCTCTACCAGGTTCATTCCTAGATAATGCACTCAAAGGGCACTAAGCATAGACTGTGAAAACTGAGTTTCCTTGAGAGCTGCTTGGAAGCCTGATCGCGTGTGAAGTTAGTGAGCCAAATGGAGTTGTTCTCCCACAAGAACCACTCGGCTGATCCTTCTTCAATATGCCCTTCACCAACATGCAGTGTTTCCTTGATTGAATTAGCTCTCACACCAATATTTGCGTCTAGAGCCTTTGCATTGAGGGCTATCTGAAAACGGCTGTGGCGCTGAAGTTGCCTGTGAATGTGGAGTTGGTGGCATGTGAAACCCGCATGTGGAGCATTCGTTTGTGTGGGATGCTCTACCAGGTTCATTCCTAGATAATGCACTCAAAGGGCACTAAGCATAGAGTGTGAAAACTGAGTTTCCTTGAGAGCTGCTTGGAAGCCTGATGGTGTGTGAAGTTAGTGAGCCAAATGGAGTTGTTCTCCCACAAGAACCACTCGGCTGATCCTTCTTCAATATGCCCTTCACCAACATGCAGTGTTTCCTTGATTGAATTAGCTCTCACACCAATATTTGCGTCTAGAGCCTTTGCATTGAGGGCTATCTGAAAACGGCTGTGGCGCTGAAGTTGCCTGTGAATGTGGAGTTGGTGGCATGTGAAACCCGCATGTGGAGCATTCGTTTCTGTGGGATGCTCTACCAGGTTCATTTCAGTCCTAGCCATACAAAGGGCACTAAGCATAGAGTGTGAAAACTGAGTTTCCTTGAGAGCTGCTTGGAAGCCTGATGGTGTGTGAAGTTAGTGAGCCAAATGGAGTTGTTCTCCCACAAGAACCACTCGGCTGATCCTTCTTCAATATGCCCTTCACCAACATGCAGTGTTTCCTTGATTGAATTAGCTCTCACACCAATATTTGCGTCTAGAGCCTTTGCATTGAGGGCTATCTGAAAACGGCTGTGGCGCTGAAGTTGCCTGTGAATGTGGAGTTGGTGGCATGTGAAACCCGCATGTGGAGCATTCGTACGTGTGGGATGCTCTACCAGGTTCATTCCTAGATAATGCACTCAAAGGGCACTAAACATAGAGTGTGAAAACTGAGTTTCCTTGAGAGCTGCTTGGAAGCCTGATGGTGTGTGAAGTTAGTGAGCCAAATGGAGTTGTTCTCCCACAAGAACCACTCGGCTGATCCTTCTTCAATATGCCCTTCACCAACATGCAGTGTTTCCTTGATTGAATTAGCTCTCACACCAATATTTGCGTCTAGAGCCTTTGCATTGAGGGCTATCTGAAAACGGCTGTGGCGCTGAAGTTGCCTGTGAATGTGGAGTTGGTGGCATGTGAAACCCGCATGTGGAGCATTCGTTTGTGTGGGATGCTCTCCAAGCTTCATTTCAGTCCTAGGCACTCAAAGGGCACTAAGCATAGAGTGTGGAAACTGAGTTTCCTTGAGAGCTGCTTGGAAGCCTGATGGTGTGTGAAGTTAGTGAGCCAAATGGAGTTGTTCTCCCACAAGAACCACTCGGCTGATCCTTCTTCAATATGCCCTTCACCAACATGCAGTGTTTCCTTGATTGAATTAGCTCTCACACCAATATTTGCGTCTAGAGCCTTTGCATTGAGGGCTATCTGAAAACGGCTGTGGCGCTGAAGTTGCCTGTGAATGTGGAGTTGGTGGCATGTGAAACCCGCATGTGGAGCATTCGTTTGTGTGGGATGCTCTACCAGGTTCATTTCAGTCCTAGCCATACAAAGGGCACTAAGCATAGAGTGTGAAAACTGAGTTTCCTTGAGAGCTGCTTGTAAGCCTGATGGTGTGTGAAGTTAGTGAGCCAAATGGAGTTGTTCTCCCACAAGAACCACTCGGCTGATCCTTCTTCAATATGCCCTTCACCAACATGCAGTGTTTCCTTGATTGAATTAGCTCTCACACCAATATTTGCGTCTAGAGCCTTTGCATTGAGGGCTATCTGAAAACGGCTGTGGCGCTGAAGTTGCCTGTGAATGTGGAGTTGGTGGCATGTGAAACCCGCATGTGGAGCATTCGTTTGTGTGGGATGCTCTACCAGGTTCATTTCAGTCCTAGCCATACAAAGGGCACTAAGCATAGAGTGTGAAAACTGAGTTTCCTTGAGAGCTGCTTGGAAGCCTGATGGTGTGTGAAGTTAGTGAGCCAAATGGAGTTGTTCTCCCACAAGAACCACTCGGCTGATCCTTCTTCAATATGCCCTTCACCAACATGCAGTGTTTCCTTGATTGAATTAGCTCTCACACCAATATTTGCGTCTAGAGCCTTTGCATTGAGGGCTATCTGAAAACGGCTGTGGCGCTGAAGTTGCCTGTGAATGTGGAGTTGGTGGCATGTGAAACCCGCATGTGGAGCATTCGTTTGTGTGGGATGCTCTACCAGGTTCATTCCTAGATAATGCACTCAAAGGGCACTAAGCATAGAGTGTGAAAACTGAGTTTCCTTGAGAGCTGCTTGGAAGCCTGATGGTGTGTGAAGTTAGTGAGCCAAATGGAGTTGTTCTCCCACAAGAACCACTCGGCTGATCCTTCTTCAATATGCCCTTCACCAACATGCAGTGTTTCCTTGATTGAATTAGCTCTCACACCAATATTTGCGTCTAGAGCCTTTGCATTGAGGGCTATCTGAAAACGGCTGTGGCGCTGAAGTTGCCTGTGAATGTGGAGTTGGTGGCATGTGAAACCCGCATGTGGAGCATTCGTTTGTGTGGGATGCTCTACCAGGTTCATTTCAGTCCTAGCCATACAAAGGGCACTAAGCATAGAGTGTGAAAACTGAGTTTCCTTGAGAGCTGCTTGGAAGCCTGATGGTGTGTGAAGTTAGTGAGCCAAATGGAGTTGTTCTCCCACAAGAACCACTCGGCTGATCCTTCTTCAATATGCCCTTCACCAACATGCAGTGTTTCCTTGATTGAATTAGCTCTCACACCAATATTTGCGTCTAGAGCCTTTGCATTGAGGGCTATCTGAAAACGGCTGTGGCGCTGAAGTTGCCTGTGAATGTGGAGTTGGTGGCATGTGAAACCCGCATGTGGAGCATTCGTTTGTGTGGGATGCTCTACCAGGTTCATTTCAGTCCTAGCCATACAAAGGGCACTAAGCATAGAGTGTGAAAACTGAGTTTCCTTGAGAGCTGCTTGGAAGCCTGATGGTGTGTGAAGTTAGTGAGCCAAATGGAGTTGTTCTCCCACAAGAACCACT
>NW_026697909.1:0-33009 GCF_030435755.1 Ochotona princeps | reverse complement strand
TATCTGAAAACGGCTGTGGCGCTGAAGTTGCCTGTGAATGTGGAGTTGGTGGCATGTGAAACCCGCATGTGGAGCATTCGTTTATGTGGGATGCTCTCCAAGCTTCATTTCAGTCCTAGGCACTCAAAGGGCACTAAGCATAGAGTGTGAAAACTGAGTTTCCTTGAGAGCTGCTTGGAAGCCTGATGGTGTGTGAAGTTAGTGAGCCAAATGGAGTTGTTCTCCCACAAGAACCACTCGGCTGATCCTTCTTCAATATGCCCTTCACCAACATGCAGTGTTTCCTTGATTGAATTAGCTCTCACACCAATATTTGCGTCTAGAGCCTTTGCATTGAGGGCTATCTGAAAACGGCTGTGGCGCTGAAGTTGCCTGTGAATGTGGAGTTGGTGGCATGTGAAACCCGCATGTGGAGCATTCGTTTGTGTGGGATGCTCTACCAGGTTCATTTCAGTTGTAGCCAAAGAAAGGGCACTAAGCATAGAGTGTGAAAACTGAGTTTCCTTGAGAGCTGCTTGGAAGCCTGATGGTGTGTGAAGTTAGTGAGCCAAATGGAGTTGTTCTCCCACAAGAACCACTCGGCTGATCCTTCTTCAATATGCCCTTCACCAACATGCAGTGTTTCCTTGATTGAATTAGCTCTCACACCAATATTTGCGTCTAGAGCCTTTGCATTGAGGGCTATCTGAAAACGGCTGTGGCGCTGAAGTTGCCTGTGAATGTGGAGTTGGTGGCATGTGAAACCCGCATGTGGAGCATTCGTTTATGTGGGATGCTCTCCAAGCTTCATTTCAGTCCTAGCCAAAGAAAGGGCACTAAGCATAGAGTGTGAAAACTGAGTTTCCTTGAGAGCTGCTTGGAAGCCTGATGGTGTGTGAAGTTAGTGAGCCAAATGGAGTTGTTCTCCCACAAGAACCACTCGGCTGATCCTTCTTCAATATGCCCTTCACCAACATGCAGTGTTTCCTTGATTGAATTAGCTCTCACACCAATATTTGCGTCTAGAGCCTTTGCATTGAGGGCTATCTGAAAACGGCTGTGGCGCTGAAGTTGCCTGAGAATGTGGAGTTGGTGGCATGTGAAACCCGCATGTGGAGCATTCGTTTGTGTGGGATGCTCTACCAGGTTCATTTCAGTTGTAGCCAAAGAAAGGGCACTAAGCATAGAGTGTGAAAACTGAGTTTCCTTGAGAGCTGCTTGGAAGCCTGATGGTGTGTGAAGTTAGTGAGCCAAATGGAGTTGTTCTCCCACAAGAACCACTCGGCTGATCCTTCTTCAATATGCCCTTCACCAACATGCAGTGTTTCCTTGATTGAATTAGCTCTCACACCAATATTTGCGTCTAGAGCCTTTGCTTTGAGGGTTATCTGAAAACGGCTGTGGCGCTGAAGTTGCCTGTAAATGTGGAGTTGGTGGCATGTGAAACCCGCATGTGGAGCATTCGTTTGTGTGGGATGCTCTACCAGGTTCATTCCTAGATAATGCACTCAAAGTGCACTAAGCATAGAGTGTGAAAACTGAGTTTCCTTGAGAGCTGCTTGGAAGCCTGATGGTGTGTGAAGTTAGTGAGCCAAATGGAGTTGTTCTCCCACAAGAACCACTCGGCTGATCCTTCTTCAATATGCCCTTCACCAACATGCAGTGTTTCCTTGATTGAATTAGCTCTCACACCAATATTTGCGTCTAGAGCCTTTGCATTGAGGGCTATCTGAAAACGGCTGTGGCGCTGAAGTTGCCTGTGAATGTGGAGTTGGTGGCATGTGAAACCCGCATGTGGAGCATTCGTTTATGTGGGATGCTGACCAAGCTTCATTTCAGTCCTAGGCACACAAAGAGCACTAAGCATAGAGTGTGAAAACTGAGTTTCCTTGAGAGCTGCTTGGAAGCCTGATGGTGTGTGAAGTTAGTGAGCCAAATGGAGTTGTTCTCCCACAAGAACCACTCGGCTGATCCTTCTTCAATATGCCCTTCACCAACATGCAGTGTTTCCTTGATTGAATTAGCTCTCACACCAATATTTGCGTCTAGAGCCTTTGCATTGAGGGCTATCTGAAAACGGCTGTGGCGCTGAAGTTGCCTGTGAATGTGGAGTTGGTGGCATGTGAAACCCGCATGTGGAGCATTCGTTTATGTGGGATGCTCTCCAAGCTTCATTTCAGTCCTAGGCACTCAAAGGGCACTAAGCATAGAGTGTGAAAACTGAGTTTCCTTGAGAGCTGCTTGGAAGCCTGATGGTGTGTGAAGTTAGTGAGCCAAATGGAGTTGTTCTCCCACAAGAACCACTCGGCTGATCCTTCTTCAATATGCCCTTCACCAACATGCAGTGTTTCCTTGATTGAATTAGCTCTCACACCAATATTTGCGTCTAGAGCCTTTGCATTGAGGGCTATCTGAAAACGGCTGTGGCGCTGAAGTTGCCTGTGAATGTGGAGTTGGTGGCATGTGAAACCCGCATGTGGAGCATTCGTTTGTGTGGGATGCTCTACCAGGTTCATTTCAGTTGTAGCCAAAGAAAGGGCACTAAGCATAGAGTGTGAAAACTGAGTTTCCTTGAGAGCTGCTTGGAAGCCTGATGGTGTGTGAAGTTAGTGAGCCAAATGGAGTTGTTCTCCCACAAGAACCACTCGGCTGATCCTTCTTCAATATGCCCTTCACCAACATGCAGTGTTTCCTTGATTGAATTAGCTCTCACACCAATATTTGCGTCTAGAGCCTTTGCATTGAGGGCTATCTGAAAACGGCTGTGGCGCTGAAGTTGCCTGTGAATGTGGAGTTGGTGGCATGTGAAACCCGCATGTGGAGCATTCGTTTGTGTGGGATGCTGACCAAGCTTCATTTCAGGCCTAGGCACACAAAGGGCACTAAGCATAGAGTGTGAAAACTGAGTTTCCTTGAGAGCTGCTTGGAAGCCTGATGGTGTGTGAAGTTAGTGAGCCCAATGGAGTTGTTCTCCCACAAGAACCACTCGGCTGATCCTTCTTCAATATGCCCTTCACCAACATGCAGTGTTTCTTGATTGAATTAGCTCTCACACCAATATTTGCGTCTAGAGCCTTTGCATTGAGGGCTATCTGAAAACGGCTGAGGCGCTGAAGTTGCCTGTGAATGTGGAGTTGGTGGCATGTGAAACCCGCATGTGGAGCATTCGTTTGTGTGGGATGCTCTACCAGGTTCATTTCAGTCCTAGCCCTACAAAGGGCACTAAGCATAGAGTGTGAAAACTGAGTTTCCTTGAGAGCTGCTTGGAAGCCTGATGGTGTGTGAAGTTAGTGAGCCAAATGGAGTTGTTCTCCCACAAGAACCACTCGTCTGATCCTTCTTCAATATGCCCTTCACCAACATGCAGTGTTTCCTTGATTGAATTAGCTCTCACACCAATATTTGCGTCTAGAGCCTTTGCATTGAGGGCTATCTGAAAACGGCTGTGGCGCTGAAGTTGCCTGTGAATGTGGAGTTGGTGGCATGTGAAACCCGCATGTGGAGCATTCGTTTATGTGGGATGCTCTCCAAGCTTCATTTCAGTCCTAGGCACTCAAAGGGCACTAAGCATAGAGTGTGAAAACTGAGTTTCCTTGAGAGCTGCTTGGAAGCCTGATGGTGTGTGAAGTTAGTGAGCCAAATGGAGTTGTTCTCCCACAAGAACCACTCGGCTGATCCTTCTTCAATATGCCCTTCACCAACATGCAGTGTTTCCTTGATTGAATTAGCTCTCACACCAATATTTGCGTCTAGAGCCTTTGCATTGAGGGCTATCTGAAAACGGCTGTGGTGCTGAAGTTGCCTGAGAATGTGGAGTTGGTGGCATGTGAAACCCGCATGTGGAGCATTCGTTTGTGTGGGATGCTCTACCAGGTTCATTTCAGTTGTAGCCAAAGAAAGGGCACTAAGCATAGAGTGTGAAAACTGAGTTTCCTTGAGAGCTGCTTGGAAGCCTGATGGTGTGTGAAGTTAGTGAGCCAAATGGAGTTATTCTCCCACAAGAACCACTCGGCTGATCCTTCTTCAATATGCCCTTCACCAACATGCAGTGTTTCCTTGATTGAATTAGCTCTCACACCAATATTTGCCTCTAGAGCCTTTGCTTTGAGGGCTATCTGAAAACGGCTGTGGCGCTGAAGTTGCCTGTAAATGTGGAGTTGGTGGCATGTGAAACCCGCATGTGGAGCATTCGTTTGTGTGGGATGCTCTACCAGGTTCATTCCTAGATAATGCACTCAAAGGGCACTAAGCATAGAGTGTGAAAACTGAGTTTCCTTGAGAGCTGCTTGGAAGCCTGATGGTGTGTGAAGTTAGTGAGCCAAATGGAGTTGTTCTCCCACAAGAACCACTCGGCTGATCCTTCTTCAATATGCCCTTCACCAACATGCAGTGTTTCCTTGATTGAATTAGCTCTCACACCAATATTTGCGTCTAGAGCCTTTGCATTGAGGGCTATCTGAAAACGGCTGTGGCGCTGAAGTTGCCTGTGAATGTGGAGTTGGTGGCATGTGAAACCCGCATGTGGAGCATTCGTTTGTGTGGGATGCTCTACCAGGTTCATTTCAGTCGTAGCCATACAAAGGGCACTAAGCATATAGTGTGAAAACTGAGTTTCCTTGAGAGCTGCTTGGAAGCCTGATGGTGTGTGAAGTTAGTGAGCCAAATGGAGTTGTTCTCCCACAAGAACCACTCGGCTGATCCTTCTTCAATATGCCCTTCACCAACATGCAGTGTTTCCTTGATTGAATTAGCTCTCACACCAATATTTGCGTCTAGAGCCTTTGCATTGAGGGCTATCTGAAAACGGCTGTGGTGCTGAAGTTGCCTGTGAATGTGGAGTTGGTGGCATGTGAAACCCGCATGTGGAGCATTCGTTTGTGTGGGATGCTCTACCAGGTTCATTTCAGTTGTAGCCAAAGAAAGGGCACTAAGCATAGAGTGTGAAAACTGAGTTTCCTTGAGAGCTGCTTGGAAGCCTGATGGTGTGTGAAGTTAGTGAGCCAAATGGAGTTATTCTCCCACAAGAACCACTCGGCTGATCCTTCTTCAATATGCCCTTCACCAACATGCAGTGTTTCCTTGATTGAATTAGCTCTCACACCAATATTTGCCTCTAGAGCCTTTGCTTTGAGGGCTATCTGAAAACGGCTGTGGCGCTGAAGTTGCCTGTAAATGTGGAGTTGGTGGCATGTGAAACCCGCATGTGGAGCATTAGTTTGTGTGGGATGCTCTACCAGGTTCATTCCTAGATAATGCACTCAAAGGGCACTAAGCATAGAGTGTGAAAACTGAGTTTCCTTGAGAGCTGCTTGGAAGCCTGATGGTGTGTGAAGTTAGTGAGCCAAATGGAGTTGTTCTCCCACAAGAACCACTCGGCTGATCCTTCTTCAATATGCCCTTCACCAACATGCAGTGTTTCCTTGATTGAATTAGCTCTCACACCAATATTTGCGTCTAGAGCCTTTGCATTGAGGGCTATCTGAAAACGGCTGTGGCGCTGAAGTTGCCTGAGAATGTGGAGTTGGTGGCATGTGAAACCCGCATGTGGAGCATTCGTTTGTGTGGGATGCTCTACCAGGTTCATTTCAGTCCTAGCCATACAAACGCACTAAGCATAGAGTGTGAAAACTGAGTTTCCTTGAGAGCTGCTTGGAAGCCTGATGGTGTGTGAAGTTAGTGAGCCAAATGGAGTTGTTCTCCCACAAGAACCACTCGGCTGATCCTTCTTCAATATGCCCTTCACCAACATGCAGTGTTTCCTTGATTGAATTAGCTCTCACACCAATATTTGCGTCTAGAGCCTTTGCATTGAGGGCTATCTGAAAACGGCTGTGGCGCTGAAGTTGCCTGTGAATGTGGAGTTGGTGGCATGTGAAACCCGCATGTGGAGCATTCGTTTGTGTGGGATGCTCTACCAGGTTCATTTCAGTCCTAGCCATACAAAGGGCACTAAGCATAGAGTGTGAAAACTGAGTTTCCTTGAGAGCTGCTTGGAAGCCTGATGGTGTGTGAAGTTAGTGAGCCAAATGGAGTTGTTCTCCCACAAGAACCACTCGGCTGATCCTTCTTCAATATGCCCTTCACCAACATGCAGTGTTTCCTTGATTGAATTAGCTCTCACACCAATATTTGCGTCTAGAGCCTTTGCATTGAGGGCTATCTGAAAACGGCTGTGGCGCTGAAGTTGCCTGTGAATGTGGAGTTGGTGGCATGTGAAACCCGCATGTGGAGCATTCGTTTGTGTGGGATGCTCTACCAGGTTCATTTCAGTCGTAGCCATACAAAGGGCACTAAGCATAGAGTGTGAAAACTGAGTTTCCTTGAGAGCTGCTTGGAAGCCTGATGGTGTGTGAAGTTAGTGAGCCAAATGGAGTTGTTCTCCCACAAGAACCACTCGGCTGATCCTTCTTCAATATGCCCTTCACCAACATGCAGTGTTTCCTTGATTGAATTAGCTCTCACACCAAAATTGCGTCTAGAGCCTTTGCATTGAGGGCTATCTGAAAACGGCTGTGGCGCTGAAGTTGCCTGAGAATGTGGAGTTGGTGGCATGTGAAACCCGCATGTGGAGCATTCGTTTGTGTGGGATGCTCTACCAGGTTCATTTCAGTCCTAGCCATACAAACGCACTAAGCATAGAGTGTGAAAACTGAGTTTCCTTGAGAGCTGCTTGGAAGCCTGATGGTGTGTGAAGTTAGTGAGCCAAATGGAGTTGTTCTCCCACAAGAACCACTCGGCTGATCCTTCTTCAATATGCCCTTCACCAACATGCAGTGTTTCCTTGATTGAATTAGCTCTCACACCAATATTTGCGTCTAGAGCCTTTGCATTGAGGGCTATCTGAAAACGGCTGTGGCGCTGAAGTTGCCTGTGAATGTGGAGTTGGTGGCATGTGAAACCCGCATGTGGAGCATTCGTTTGTGTGGGATGCTCTACCAGGTTCATTTCAGTCCTAGCCATACAAAGGGCACTAAGCATAGAGTGTGAAAACTGAGTTTCCTTGAGAGCTGCTTGGAAGCCTGATGGTGTGTGAAGTTAGTGAGCCAAATGGAGTTGTTCTCCCACAAGAACCACTCGGCTGATCCTTCTTCAATATGCCCTTCACCAACATGCAGTGTTTCCTTGATTGAATTAGCTCTCACACCAATATTTGCGTCTAGAGCCTTTGCATTGAGGGCTATCTGAAAACGGCTGTGGCGCTGAAGTTGCCTGTGAATGTGGAGTTGGTGGCATGTGAAACCCGCATGTGGAGCATTCGTTTGTGTGGGATGCTCTACCAGGTTCATTTCAGTCCTAGCCATACAAAGGGCACTAAGCATAGAGTGTGAAAACTGAGTTTCCTTGAGAGCTGCTTGGAAGCCTGATGGTGTGTGAAGTTAGTGAGCCAAATGGAGTTGTTCTCCCACAAGAACCACTCGGCTGATCCTTCTTCAATATGCCCTTCACCAACATGCAGTGTTTCCTTGATTGAATTAGCTCTCACACCAATATTTGCGTCTAGAGCCTTTGCATTGAGGGCTATCTGAAAACGGCTGTGGTGCTGAAGTTGCCTGAGAATGTGGAGTTGGTGGCATGTGAAACCCGCATGTGGAGCATTCGTTTGTGTGGGATGCTCTACCAGGTTCATTTCAGTTGTAGCCAAAGAAAGGGCACTAAGCATAGAGTGTGAAAACTGAGTTTCCTTGAGAGCTGCTTGGAAGCCTGATGGTGTGTGAAGTTAGTGAGCCAAATGGAGTTATTCTCCCACAAGAACCACTCGGCTGATCCTTCTTCAATATGCCCTTCACCAACATGCAGTGTTTCCTTGATTGAATTAGCTCTCACACCAATATTTGCCTCTAGAGCCTTTGCATTGAGGGCTATCTGAAAACGGCTGTGGCGCTGAAGTTGCCTGTAAATGTGGAGTTGGTGGCATGTGAAACCCGCATGTGGAGCATTCGTTTGTGTGGGATGCTCTACCAGGTTCATTCCTAGATAATGCACTCAAAGGGCACTAAGCATAGAGTGTGAAAACTGAGTTTCCTTGAGAGCTGCTTGGAAGCCTGATGGTGTGTGAAGTTAGTGAGCCAAATGGAGTTGTTCTCCCACAAGAACCACTCGGCTGATCCTTCTTCAATATGCCCTTCACCAACATGCAGTGTTTCCTTGATTGAATTAGCTCTCACACCAATATTTGCGTCTAGAGCCTTTGCATTGAGGGCTATCTGAAAACGGCTGTGGCGCTGAAGTTGCCTGTGAATGTGGAGTTGGTGGCATGTGAAACCCGCATGTGGAGCATTCGTTTGTGTGGGATGCTCTACCAGGTTCATTTCAGTCGTAGCCATACAAAGGGCACTAAGCATAGAGTGTGAAAACTGAGTTTCCTTGAGAGCTGCTTGGAAGCCTGATGGTGTGTGAAGTTAGTGAGCCAAATGGAGTTGTTCTCCCACAAGAACCACTCGGCTGATCCTTCTTCAATATGCCCTTCACCAACATGCAGTGTTTCCTTGATTGAATTAGCTCTCACACCAATATTTGCGTCTAGAGCCTTTGCATTGAGGGCTATCTGAAAACGGCTGTGGCGCTGAAGTTGCCTGAGAATGTGGAGTTGGTGGCATGTGAAACCCGCATGTGGAGCATTCGTTTGTGTGGGATGCTGACCAAGCTTCATTTCAGGCCTAGGCACACAAAGGGCACTAAGCATAGAGTGTGAAAACTGAGTTTCCTTGAGAGCTGCTTGGAAGCCTGATGGTGTGTGAAGTTAGTGAGCCCAATGGAGTTGTTCTCCCACAAGAACCACTCGGCTGATCCTTCTTCAATATGCCCTTCACCAACATGCAGTGTTTCCTTGATTGAATTAGCTCTCACACCAATATTTGCGTCTAGAACCTTTGCATTGAGGGCTATCTGAAAACGGCTGAGGCGCTGAAGTTGCCTGTGAATGTGGAGTTGGTGGCATGTGAAACCCGCATGTGGAGCATTCGTTTGTGTGGGATGCTCTACCAGGTTCATTTCAGTCCTAGCCATACAAAGGGCACTAAGCATAGAGTGTGAAAACTGAGTTTCCTTGAGAGCTGCTTGGAAGCCTGATGGTGTGTGAAGTTAGTGAGCCAAATGGAGTTGTTCTCCCACAAGAACCACTCGTCTGATCCTTCTTCAATATGCCCTTCACCAACATGCAGTGTTTCCTTGATTGAATTAGCTCTCACACCAATATTTGCGTCTAGAGCCTTTGCATTGAGGGCTATCTGAAAACGGCTGTGGCGCTGAAGTTGCCTGAGAATGTGGAGTTGGTGGCATGTGAAACCCGCATGTGGAGCATTCGTTTGTGTGGGATGCTCTACCAGGTTCATTTCAGTTGTAGCCAAAGAAAAGGCACTAAGCATAGAGTGTGAAAACTGAGTTTCCTTGCGAGCTGCTTGGAAGCCTGATGGTGTGTGAAGTTAGTGAGCCAAATGGAGTTGTTCTCCCACAAGAACCACTCGGCTGATCCTTCTTCAATATGCCCTTCACCAACATGCAGTGTTTCCTTGATTGAATTAGCTCTCACACCAATATTTGCGTCTAGAGCCTTTGCTTTGAGGGCTATCTGAAAACGGCTGTGGCGCTGAAGTTGCCTGTAAATGTGGAGTTGGTGGCATGTGAAACCCGCATGTGGAGCATTCGTTTGTGTGGGATGCTCTACCAGGTTCATTCCTAGATAATGCACTCAAAGGGCACTAAGCATAGAGTGTGAAAACTGAGTTTCCTTGAGAGCTGCTTGGAAGCCTGATGGTGTGTGAAGTTAGTGAGCCAAATGGAGTTGTTCTCCCACAAGAACCACTCGGCTGATCCTTCTTCAATATGCCCTTCACCAACATGCAGTGTTTCCTTGATTGAATTAGCTCTCACACCAATATTTGCGTCTAGAGCCTTTGCATTGAGGGCTATCTGAAAACGGCTGTGGCGCTGAAGTTGCCTGTGAATGTGGAGTTGGTGGCATGTGAAACCCGCATGTGGAGCATTCGTTTGTGTGGGATGCTCTACCAGGTTCATTTCAGTCCTAGCCATACAAAGGCACTAAGCATAGAGTGTGAAAACTGAGTTTCCTTGAGAGCTGCTTGGAAGCCTGATGGTGTGTGAAGTTAGTGAGCCAAATGGAGTTGTTCTCCCACAAGAACCACTCGGCTGATCCTTCTTCAATATGCCCTTCACCAACATGCAGTGTTTCCTTGATTGAATTAGCTCTCACACCAATATTTGCGTCTAGAGCCTTTGCATTGAGGGCTATCTGAAAACGGCTGTGGCGCTGAAGTTGCCTGTGAATGTGGAGTTGGTGGCATGTGAAACCCGCATGTGGAGCATTCGTTTGTGTGGGATGCTCTACCAGGTTCATTTCAGTCCTAGCCATACAAAGGGCACTAAGCATAGAGTGTGAAAACTGAGTTTCCTTGAGAGCTGCTTGGAAGCCTGATGGTGTGTGAAGTTAGTGAGCCCAATGGAGTTGTTCTCCACAAGAACCACTCGGCTGATCCTTCTTCAATATGCCCTTCACCAACATGCAGTGTTTCCTTGATTGAATTAGCTCTCACACCAATATTTGCATCTAGAACCTTTGCATTGAGGGCTATCTGAAAACGGCTGAGGCGCTGAATTTGCCTGTGAATGTGGAGTGGTGGCATGTGAAACCCGCATGTGGAGCATTCGTTTGTGTGGGATGCTCTACCAGGTTCATTTCAGTCCTAGCCATACAAAGGGCACTAAGCATAGAGTGTGAAAACTGAGTTTCCTTGAGAGCTGCTTGGAAGCCTGATGGTGTGTGAAGTTAGTGAGCCAAATGGAGTGGTTCTCCCACAAGAACCACTCGTCTGATCCTTCTTCAATATGCCCTTCACCAACATGCAGTGTTTCCTTGATTGAATTAGCTCTCACACCAATATTTGCGTCTAGAGCCTTTGCATTGAGGGCTATCTGAAAACGGCTGTGGCGCTGAAGTTGCCTGTGAATGTGGAGTTGGTGGCATGTGAAACCCGCATGTGGAGCATTCGTTTGTGTGGGATGCTCTACCAGGTTCATTTCAGTTGTAGCCAAAGAAAGGGCACTAAGCATAGAGTGTGAAAACTGAGTTTCCTTGAGAGCTGCTTGGAAGCCTGATGGTGTGTGAAGTTAGTGAGCCAAATGGAGTTGTTCTCCCACAAGAACCACTCGGCTGATCCTTCTTCAATATGCCCTTCACCAACATGCAGTGTTTCCTTGATTGAATTAGCTCTCACACCAATATTTGCGTCTAGAGCCTTTGCATTGAGGGCTATCTGAAAACGGCTGTGACGCTGAAGTTGCCTGTGAATGTGGAGTTGGTGGCATGTGAAACCCGCATGTGGAGCATTAGTTTGTGTAGGATGCTCTACCAGGTTAATTCCTAGATAATGCACTAAAAGGGCACTAAGCATAGAGTGTGAAAACTGAGTTTCCTTGAGAGCTGCTTGGAAGCCTGATGGTGTGTGAAGTTAGTGAGCCAAATGGAGTGGTTCTCCCACAAGAACCACTCGGCTGATCCTTCTTCAATATGCCCTTCACCAACATGCAGTGTTTCCTTGATTGAATTAGCTCTCACACCAATATTTGCGTCTAGAGCCTTTGCATTGAGGGCTATCTGAAAACGGCTGTGGCGCTGAAGTTGCCTGTGAATGTGGAGTTGGTGGCATGTGAAACCCGCATGTGGAGCATTCGTTTATGTGGGATGCTCTCCAAGCTTCATTTCAGTCCTAGGCACTCAAAGGGCACTAAGCATAGAGTGTGAAAACTGAGTTTCCTTGAGAGCTGCTTGGAAGCCTGATGGTGTGTGAAGTTAGTGAGCCAAATGGAGTTGTTCTCCCACAAGAACCACTCGGCTGATCCTTCTTCAATATGCCCTTCACCAACATGCAGTGTTTCCTTGATTGAATTAGCTCTCACACCAATATTTGCGTCTAGAGCCTTTGCATTGAGGGCTATCTGAAAACGGCTGTGGCGCTGAAGTTGCCTGTGAATGTGGAGTTGGTGGCATGTGAAACCCGCATGTGGAGCATTCGTTTGTGTGGGATGCTCTACCAGGTTCATTTCAGTCCTAGCCATACAAAGGGCACTAAGCATAGAGTGTGAAAACTGAGTTTCCTTGAGAGCTGCTTGGAAGCCTGATGGTGTGTGAAGTTAGTGAGCCAAATGGAGTTGTTCTCCCACAAGAACCACTCGGCTGATCCTTCTTCAATATGCCCTTCACCAACATGCAGTGTTTCCTTGATTGAATTAGCTCTCACACCAATATTTGCGTCTAGAGCCTTTGCATTGAGGGCTATCTGAAAACGGCTGTGGCGCTGAAGTTGCCTGAGAATGTGGAGTTGGTGGCATGTGAAACCCGCATGTGGAGCATTCGTTTGTGTGGGATGCTCTACCAGGTTCATTTCAGTCCTAGCCATACAAAGGCACTAAGCATAGAGTGTGAAAACTGAGTTTCCTTGAGAGCTGCTTGGAAGCCTGATGGTGTGTGAAGTTAGTGAGCCAAATGGAGTTGTTCTCCCACAAGAACCACTCGGCTGATCCTTCTTCAATATGCCCTTCACCAACATGCAGTGTTTCCTTGATTGAATTAGCTCTCACACCAATATTTGCGTCTAGAGCCTTTGCTTTGAGGGCTATCTGAAAACGGCTGTGGCGCTGAAGTTGCCTGTGAATGTGGAGTTGGTGGCATGTGAAACCCGCATGTGGAGCATTCGTTTGTGTGGGATGCTCTACCAGGTTCATTCCTAGATAATGCACTCAAAGGGCACTAAGCATAGAGTGTGAAAACTGAGTTTCCTTGAGAGCTGCTTGGAAGCCTGATGGTGTGTGAAGTTAGTGAGCCAAATGGAGTTGTTCTCCCACAAGAACCACTCGGCTGATCCTTCTTCAATATGCCCTTCACCAACATGCAGTGTTTCCTTGATTGAATTAGCTCTCACACCAATATTTGCGTCTAGAGCCTTTGCATTGAGGGCTATCTGAAAACGGCTGTGGCGCTGAAGTTGCCTGTGAATGTGGAGTTGGTGGCATGTGAAACCCGCATGTGGAGCATTCGTTTGTGTGGGATGCTCTACCAGGTTCATTTCAGTCCTAGCCATATAAAGGGCACTAAGCATAGAGTGTGAAAACTGAGTTTCCTTGAGAGCTGCTTGGAAGCCTGATGGTGTGTGAAGTTAGTGAGCCAAATGGAGTTGTTCTCCCACAAGAACCACTCGGCTGATCCTTCTTCAATATGCCCTTCACCAACATGCAGTGTTTCCTTGATTGAATTAGCTCTCACACCAATATTTGCATCTAGAGCCTTTGCATTGAGGGCTATCTGAAAACGGCTGTGGCGCTGAAGTTGCCTGTGAATGTGGAGTTGGTGGCATGTGAAACCCGCATGTGGAGCATTCGTTTGTGTGGGATGCTCTACCAGGTTCATTTCAGTCCTAGCCATACAAAGGGCACTAAGCATAGAGTGTGAATACTGAGTTTCCTTGAGAGCTGCTTGGAAGCCTGATGGTGTGTGAAGTTAGTGAGCCAAATGGAGTTGTTCTCCCACAAGAACCACTCGGCTGATCCTTCTTCAATATGCCCTTCACCAACATGCAGTGTTTCCTTGATTGAATTAGCTCTCACACCAATATTTGCGTCTAGAGCCTTTGCATTGAGGGCTATCTGAAAACGGCTGTGGCGCTGAAGTTGCCTGTGAATGTGGAGTTGGTGGCATGTGCAACCCGCATGTGGAGCATTCGTTTGTGTGGGATGCTCTACCAGGTTCATTCCTAGATAATGCACTCAAAGGGCACTAAGCCTAGAGTGTGAAAACTGAGTTTCCTTGAGAGCTGCTTGGAAGCCTGATGGTGTGTGAAGTTAGTGAGCCAAATGGAGTTGTTCTCCCACAAGAACCACTCGGCTGATCCTTCTTCAATATGCCCTTCACCAACATGCAGTGTTTCCTTGATTGAATTAGCTCTCACACCAATATTTGCGTCTAGAGCCTTTGCATTGAGGGCTATCTGAAAACGGCTGTGGCGCTGAAGTTGCCTGTGAATGTGGAGTTGGTGGCATGTGAAACCCGCATGTGGAGCATTCGTTTGTGTGGGATGCTCTACCAGGATCATTTCAGTCCTAGCCAAAGAAAGGGCACTAAGCATAGAGTGTGAAAACTGAGTTTCCTTGAGAGCTGCTTGGAAGCCTGATGGTGTGTGAAGTTAGTGAGCCAAATGGAGTTGTTCTCCCACAAGAACCACTCGGCTGATCCTTCTTCAATATGCCCTTCACCAACATGCAGTGTTTCCTTGATTGAATTAGCTCTCACACCAATATTTGCGTCTAGAGCCTTTGCATTGAGGGCTATCTGAAAACGGCTGTGGCGCTGAAGTTGCCTGTGAATGTGGAGTTGGTGGCATGTGAAACCCGCATGTGGAGCATTCATTTGTGTGGGATGCTCTACCAGGTTCATTTCAGTCCTAGCAATACAAAGGGCACTAAGCATAGAGTGTGAAAACTGAGTTTCCTTGAGAGCTGCTTGGAAGCCTGATGGTGTGTGAAGTTAGTGAGCCAAATGGAGTTGTTCTCCCACAAGAACCACTCGGCTGATCCTTCTTCAATATGCCCTTCACCAACATGCCGTGTTTCCTTGATTGAATTAGCTCTCACACCAATATTTGCGTCTAGAACCTTTGCATTGAGGGCTATCTGAAAACGGCTGTGGCGCTGAAGTTGCCTGTGAATGTGGAGTTGGTGGCATGTGAAACCCGCATGTGGAGCATTCGTTTGTGTGGGATGCTCTACCAGGTTCATTCCTCGATAATGCACTCAAAGGGCACTAAGCATAGAGTGTGAAAACTGAGTTTCCTTGAGAGCTGCTTGGAAGCCTGATGGTGTGTGAAGTTAGTGAGCCAACGAACCCTTTGGAAGCCTGATGGTGTGTTACGTTAGTGAGCCAAATGGAGTTGTTCTCCCACAAGAACCACTCGGCTGATCCTTCTTCAATATGCCCTTCACCAACATGCAGTGTTTCCTTGATTGAATTAGCTCTCACACCAATATTTGAGTCTAGAGCCTTTGCATTGAGGGCTATCTGAAAACGGCTGTGGCGCTGAAGTTGCCTGTGAATGTGGAGTTGGTGGCATGTGAAACCCGCATGTGGAGCATTCGTTTGTGTGGGATGCTGACCAAGCTTCATTTCATCCTAGGCACTCAAAGGGCACTAAGCATAGAGTGTGAAAACTGAGTTTCCTTGAGAGCTGCTTGGAAGCCTGATGGTGTGTGAAGTTAGTGAGCCAAATGGAGTTGTTCTCCCACAAGAACCACTCTGCTGATCCTTCTTCAATATGCCCTTCACCAACATGCAGTGTTTCCTTGATTGAATTAGCTCTCACACCAATATTTGCGTCTAGAGCCTTTGCATTGAGGGCTATCTGAAAACGGCTGTGGCGCTGAAGTTGCCTGTGAATGTGGAGTTGGTGGCATGTGAAACCCGCATGTGGAGCATTAGTTTGTGTGGGATGCTCTACCAGGTTCATTCCTAGATAATGCACTCAAAGGGCACTAAGCATAGAGTGTGAAAACTGAGTTTCATTGAGAGCTGCTTAGAAGCCTGATGGTGTGTGAAGTTAGTGAGCCAAATGGAGTGGTTCTCCCACAAGAACCACTCGGCTGATCCTTCTTCAATATGCCCTTCACCAACATGCAGTGTTTCCTTGATTGAATTAGCTCTCACACCAATATTTGCGTCTAGAGCCTTTGCATTGAGGGCTATCAGAAAATGGCTGTGGCGCTGAATTTGCCTGAGAATGTGGAGTTGGTGGCATGTGAAACCCGCATGTGGAGCATTCGTTTGTGTGGGATGCTCTACCAGGTTCATTCCTAGATAATGCACTCAAAGGGCACTAAACATAGAGTGTGAAAACTGAGTTTCCTTGAGAGCTGCTTGGAAGCCTGATGGTGTGTGAAGTTAGTGAGCCAAATGGAGTGGTTCTCCCACAAGAACCACTCGGCTGATCCTTCTTCAATATGCCCTTCACCAACATGCAGTGTTTCCTTGATTGAATTAGCTTTCACACCAATATTTGCGTCTAGAGCCTTTGCATTGAGGGCTATCTGAAAACGGCTGTGGCGCTGAAGTTGCCTGTGAATGTGGAGTTGGTGGCATGTGAAACCCGCATGTGGAGCATTCGTTTGTGTGGGATGCTGACCAAGCTTCATTTCAGTCCTAGGCACAAAAAGTGCACTAAGCCTAGAGTGTGAAAACTGAGTTTCCTTGAGAGCTGCTTGGAAGCCTGATGGTGTGTGAAGTTAGTGAGCCAAATGGAGTTGTTCTCCCACAAGAACCACTCGGCTGATCCTTCTTCAATATGCCCTTCACCAACATGCAGTGTTTCCTTGATTGAATTAGCTCTCACACCAATATTTGCGTCTAGAGCCTTTGCATTGAGGGCTATCTGAAAACGGCTGTGGCGCTGAAGTTGCCTGTGAATCTGGAGTTGTTGGCATGTGAAACTCGCATGTGGAGCATTCGTTTGTGTGGGATGCTCTACCAGGTTCATTCCTAGATAATGCATTCAAAGGGCACTAAACATAGAGTGTGAAAACTGAGTTTCCTTGAGAGCTGCTTGGAAGCCTGATGGTGTGTGAAGTTAGTGAGCCAAATGGAGTTGTTCTCCCACAAGAACCACTCGGCTGATCCTTCTTCAAATATGCCCTTCACCAACATGCAGTGTTTCCTTGATTGAATTAGCTCTCACACCAATATTTGCGTCTAGAGCCTTTGCATTGAGGGCTATCTGAAAACGGCTGTGGCGCTGAAGTTGCCTGTGAATGTGGAGTTGGTGGCATGTGAAACCCGCATGTGGAGCATTCATTTGTGTGGGATGCTCTACCAGGTTCATTCCTAGATAATGCACTCAAAGGGCACTAAGCATAGAGTGTGAAAACTGAGTTTTCCTTGAGAGCTGCTTGGAAGCCTGATGGTGTGTGAAGTTAGTGAGCCAAATGGAGTTGTTCTCCCACAAGAACCACTCGGCTGATCCTTCTTCAATATGCCCTTCACCAACATGCAGTGTTTCCTTGATTGAATTAGCTCTCAACACCAATATTTGCGTCTAGAGCCTTTGCATTGAGGGCTATCTGAAAACGGCTGTGGCGCTGAAGTTGCCTGTGAATGTGGAGTTGGTGGCATGTGAAACTCGCATGTGGAGCATTCGTTTGTGTGGGATGCTCTACCAGGTTCATTCCTAGATAATGCATTCAAAGGGCACTAAACATAGAGTGTGAAAACTGAGTTTCCTTGAGAGCTGCTTGGAAGCCTGATGGTGTGTGAAGTTAGTGAGCCAAATGGAGTTGTTCTCCCACAAGAACCACTCGGCTGATCCTTCTTCAATATGCCCTTCACCAACATGCAGTGTTTCCTTGATTGAATTAGCTCTCACACCAATATTTGCGTCTAGAGCCTTTGCATTGAGGGTTATCTGAAAACGGCTGTGGCGCTGAAGTTGCCTGTGAATGTGGAGTTGGTGGCATGTGAAACCCGCATGTGGAGCATTCATTTGTGTGGGATGCTCTACCAGGTTCATTCCTAGATAATGCACTCAAAGGGCACTAAGCATAGAGTGTGAAAACTGAGTTTCCTTGAGAGCTGCTTGGAAGCCTGATGGTGTGTGAAGTTAGTGAGCCAAATGGAGTTGTTCTCCCACAAGAACCACTCGGCTGATCCTTCTTCAATATGCCCTTCACCAACATGCAGTGTTTCCTTGATTGAATTAGCTCTCACACCAATATTTGCGTCTAGAGCCTTTGCATTGAGGGCTATCTGAAAACGGCTGTGGCGCTGAAGTTGCCTGTGAATGTGGAGTTGGTGGCATGTGAAACCCGCATGTGGAGCATTCGTTTGTGTGGGATGCTCTACCAGGTTCATTTCTAGATAATGCATTCAAAGGGCACTAAACATAGAGTGTGAAAACTGAGTTTCCTTGAGAGCTGCTTGGAAGCCTGATGGTGTGTGAAGTTAGTGAGCCAAATGGAGTTGTTCTCCCACAAGAACCACTCGGCTGATCCTTCTTCAATATGCCCTTCACCAACATGCAGTGTTTCCTTGATTGAATTAGCTCTCCACACCAATATTTGCGTCTAGAGCCTTTGCTTTGAGGGCTATCTGAAAACGGCTGTGGCGCTGAAGTTGCCTGTGAATGTGGAGTTGGTGGCATGTGAAACCCGCATGTGGAGCATTAGTTTGTGTGGGATGCTCTACCAGGTTCATTCCTAGATAATGCACTCAAAGGGCACTAAGCATAGAGTGTGAAAACTGAGTTTCCTTGAGAGCTGCTTGGAAGCCTGATGGTGTGTGAAGTTAGTGAGCCAAATGGAGTTGTTCTCCCACAAGAACCACTCGGCTGATCCTTCTTCAATATGCCCTTCACCAACATGCAGTGTTTCCTTGATTGAATTAGCTCTCACACCAATATTTGCGTCTAGAGCCTTTGCATTGAGGGCTATCTGAAAACGGCTGTGGCGCTGAAGTTGCCTGTGAATGTGGAGTTGGTGGCATGTGAAACCCGCATGTGGAGCATTCATTTGTGTGGGATGCTCTACCAGGTTCATTCCTAGATAATGCACTCAAAGGGCACTAAGCATAGAGTGTGAAAACTGAGTTTCCTTGAGAGCTGCTTGGAAGCCTGATGGTGTGTGAAGTTAGTGAGCCAAATGGAGTTGTTCTCCCACAAGAACCACTCGGCTGATCCTTCTTCAATATGCCCTTCACCAACATGCAGTGTTTCCTTGATTGAATTAGCTCTCACACCAATATTTTGCGTCTAGAGCCTTTGCATTGAGGGCTATCTGAAAACGGCTGTGGCGCTGAAGTTGCCTGTGAATGTGGAGTTGGTGGCATGTGTAAACTCGCATGTGGAGCATTCGTTTGTGTGGGATGCTCTACCAGGTTCATTTCTAGATAATGCATTCAAAGGGCACTAAACATAGAGTGTGAAAAACTGAGTTTCCTTGAGAGCTGCTTGGAAGCCTGATGGTGTGTGAAGTTAGTGAGCCAAATGGAGTTGTTCTCCCACAAGAACCACTCGGCTGATCCTTCTTCAATATGCCCTTCACCAACATGCAGTGTTTCCTTGATTGAATTAGCTCTCACACCAATATTTGCGTCTAGAGCCTTTGCATTGAGGGCTATCTGAAAACGGCTGTGGCGCTGTGAAGTTGCCTGTGAATGTGGAGTTGGTGGCATGTGAAACCCGCATGTGGAGCATTCGTTTGTGTGGGATGCTCTACCAGGTTCATTCCTAGATAATGCACTCAAAGGGCACTAAGCATAGAGTGTGAAAACTGAGTTTCCTTGAGAGCTGCTTGGAAGCCTGATGGTGTGTGAAGTTAGTGAGCCAAATGGAGTTGTTCTCCCACAAGAACCACTCGGCTGATCCTTCTTCAATATGCCCTTCACCAACATGCAGTGTTTCCTTGATTGAATTAGCTCTCACACCAATATTTGCGTCTAGAGCCTTTGCATTGAGGGCTATCTGAAAACGGCTGTGGCGCTGAAGTTGCCTGTGAATGTGGAGTTGGTGGCATGTGAAACCCGCATGTGGAACATTCGTTTGTATGGGATGCTCTCCAAGCTTCATTTCAGTCCTAGGCATACAAAGGGCACTAAGCATAGAGTGTGAAAACTGAGTTTCCTTGAGAGCTGCTTGGAAGCCTGATGGTGTGTGAAGTTAGTGAGCCAAATGGAGTTGTTCTCCCACAAGAACCACTCGGCTGATCCTTCTTCAATATGCCCTTCACCAACATGCAGTGTTTCCTTGACTGAATTAGCTTTCACACCAATATTTGCATCTAGAGCCTTTGCATTGAGGGCTATCTGAAAACGGCTGTGGCGCTGAAGTTGCCTGTGAATGTGGAGTTGGTGGCATGTGAAACCCGCATGTGGAGCATTCGTTTGTGTGGGATGCTGACCAAGCTTCATTTCAGTCCTAGGCACTCAAAGGGCACTAAACATAGAGTGTGAAAACTGAGTTTCCTTGAGAGCTGCTTGGAAGCCTGATGGTGTGTGAAGTTAGTGAGCCAAATGGAGTTGTTCTCCCACAAGAACCACTCGGCTGATCCTTCTTCAATATGCCCTTCACCAACATGCAGTGTTTCCTTGATTGAATTAGCTCTCACACCAATATTTGCGTCTAGAGCCTTTGCATTGAGGGCTATCTGAAAACGGCTGTGGCGCTGAAGTTGCCTGTGAATGTGGAGTTGGTGGCATGTGAAACCCGCATGTGGAGCATTCGTTTGTGTGGGATGCTGACCAAGCTTCATTTCAGTCCTAGGCACAAAAAGTGCACTAAGCATAGAGTGTGAAAACTGAGTTTCCTTGAGAGCTGCTTGGAAGCCTGATGGTGTGTGAAGTTAGTGAGCCAAATGGAGTTGTTCTCCCACAAGAACCACTCGGCTGATCCTTCTTCAATATGCCCTTCACCAACATGCAGTGTTTCCTTGATTGAATTAGCTCTCACACCAATATTTGCGTCTAGAGCCTTTGCATTGAGGGCTATCTGAAAACGGCTGTGGCGCTGAAGTTGCCTGTGAATGTGGAGTTGGTGGCATGTGAAACTCGCATGTGGAGCATTCGTTTGTGTGGGATGCTCTACCAGGTTCATTCCTAGATAATGCATTCAAAGGGCACTAAACATCGAGTGTGAAAACTGAGTTTCCTTGAGAGCTGCTTGGAAGCCTGATGGTGTGTGAAGTTAGTGAGCCAAATGGAGTTGTTCTCCCACAAGAACCACTCGGCTGATCCTTCTTCAATATGCCCTTCACCAACATGCAGTGTTTCCTTGATTGAATTAGCTCTCACACCAATATTTGCGTCTAGAGCCTTTGCATTGAGGGCTATCTGAAAACGGCTGTGGCGCTGAAGTTGCCTGTGAATGTGGAGTTGGTGGCATGTGAAACCCGCATGTGGAGCATTAGTTTGTGTGGGATGCTCTACCAGGTTCATTCCTAGATAATGCACTCAAAGGGCACTAAGCATAGAGTGTGAAAACTGAGTTTCCTTGAGAGCTGCTTGGAAGCCTGATGGTGTGTGAAGTTAGTGAGCCAAATGGAGTTGTTCTCCCACAAGAACCACTCGGCTGATCCTTCTTCAATATGCCCTTCACCAACATGCAGTGTTTCCTTGATTGAATTAGCTCTCACACCAATATTTGCGTCTAGAGCCTTTGCATTGAGGGCTATCTGAAAACGGCTGTGGCGCTGAAGTTGCCTGTGAATGTGGAGTTGGTGGCATGTGAAACTCGCATGTGGAGCATTCGTTTGTGTGGGATGCTCTACCAGGTTCATTCCTAGATAATGCATTCAATTTTCACTAAACATAGAGTGTGAAAACTGAGTTTCCTTGAGAGCTGCTTGGAAGCCTGATGGTGTGTGAAGTTAGTGAGCCAAATGGAGTTGTTCTCCCACAAGAACCACTCGGCTGATCCTTCTTCAATATGCCCTTCACCAACATGCAGTGTTTCCTTGATTGAATTAGCTCTCACACCAATATTTGCGTCTAGAGCCTTTGCATTGAGGGCTATCTGAAAACGGCTGTGGCGCTGAAGTTGCCTGTGAATGTGGAGTTGGTGGCATGTGAAACCCGCATGTGGAGCATTAGTTTGTGTGGGATGCTCTACCAGGTTCATTCCTAGATAATGCACTCAAAGGGCACTAAGCATAGAGTGTGAAAACTGAGTTTCCTTGAGAGCTGCTTGGAAGCCTGATGGTGTGTGAAGTTAGTGAGCCAAATGGAGTTGTTCTCCCACAAGAACCACTCGGCTGATCCTTCTTCAATATGCCCTTCACCAACATGCAGTGTTTCCTTGATTGAATTAGCTCTCACACCAATATTTGCGTCTAGAGCCTTTGCATTGAGGGCTATCTGAAAACGGCTGTGGCGCTGAAGTTGCCTGTGAATGTGGAGTTGGTGGCATGTGAAACCCGCATGTGGAACATTCGTTTGTATGGGATGCTCTCCAAGCTTCATTTCAGTCCTAGGCATACAAAGGGCACTAAGCATAGAGTGTGAAAACTGAGTTTCCTTGAGAGCTGCTTGGAAGCCTGATGGTGTGTGAAGTTAGTGAACCAAATGGAGTTGTTCTCCCACAAGAACCACTCGGCTGATCCTTCTTCAATATGCCCTTCACCAACATGCAGTGTTTCCTTGACTGAATTAGCTTTCACACCAATATTTGCATCTAGAGCCTTTGCATTGAGGGCTATCTGAAAACGGCTGTGGCGCTGAAGTTGCCTGTGAATGTGGAGTTGGTGGCATGTGAAACCCGCATGTGGAGCATTCGTTTATGTGGGATGCTGACCAAGCTTCATTTCAGTCCTAGGCACAAAAAGTGCACTAAGCATAGAGTGTGAAAACTGAGTTTCCTTGAGAGCTGCTTGGAAGCCTGATGGTGTGTGAAGTTAGTGAGCCAAATGGAGTTGTTCTCCCACAAGAACCACTCGGCTGATCCTTCTTCAATATGCCCTTCACCAACATGCAGTGTTTCCTTGATTGAATTAGCTCTCACACCAATATTTGCGTCTAGAGCCTTTGCATTGAGGGCTATCTGAAAACGGCTGTGGCGCTGAAGTTGCCTGTGAATGTGGAGTTGGTAGCATGTGAAACCCGCATGTGGAGCATTCGTTTGTGCGGGATGCTGACCAAGTTTCATTTCAGTCCTAGGCACAAAAAGTGCACTAAGCAGAGTGTGAAAACTGAGTTTCCTTGAGAGCTGCTTGGAAGCTGATGGTGTGTGAAGTTAGTGAGCCAAATGGAGTTGTTCTCCCACAAGAACCACTCGGCTGATCCTTCTTCAATATGCCCTTCACCAACATGCAGTGTTTCCTTGATTGAATTAGCTCTCACACCAATATTTGCGTCTAGAGCCTTTGCATTGAGGGCTATCTGAAAACGGCTGTGGCGCTGAAGTTGCCTGTGAATGTGGAGTTGGTGGCATGTGAAACCCGCATGTGGAGCATTAGTTTGTGTGGGATGCTCTACCAGGTTCATTCCTAGATAATGCACTCAAAGGGCACTAAGCATAGAGTGTGAAAACTGAGTTTCCTTGAGAGCTGCTTGGAAGCCTGATGGTGTGTGAAGTTAGTGAGCCAAATGGAAGTTAGAGTTGTTCTCCCACAAGAACCACTCGGCTGATCCTTCTTCAATATGCCCTTCACCAACATGCAGTGTTTCCTTGATTGAATTAGCTCTCACACCAATATTTGCGTCTAGAGCCTTTGCATTGAGGGCTATCTGAAAACGGCTGTGGCGCTGAAGTTGCCTGTGAATGTGGAGTTGGTAGCATGTGAAACCCGCATGTGGAGCATTCGTTTGTGCGGGATGCTGACCAAGTTTCATTTCAGTCCTAGGCACAAAAAGTGCACTAAGCAGAGTGTGAAAACTGAGTTTCCTTGAGAGCTGCTTGGAAGCCTGATGGTGTGTGAAGTTAGTGAGCCAAATGGAGTTGTTCTCCCACAAGAACCACTCGGCTGATCCTTCTTCAATATGCCCTTCACCAACATGCAGTGTTTCCTTGATTGAATTAGCTCTCACACCAATATTTGCGTCTAGAGCCTTTGCATTGAGGGCTATCTGAAAACGGCTGTGGCGCTGAAGTTGCCTGTGAATGTGGAGTTGGTGGCATGTGAAACCCGCATGTGGAGCATTAGTTTGTGTGGGATGCTCTACCAGGTTCATTCCTAGATAATGCACTCAAAGGGCACTAAGCATAGAGTGTGAAAACTGAGTTTCCTTGAGAGCTGCTTGGAAGCCTGATGGTGTGTGAAGTTAGTGAGCCAAATGGAGTTGTTCTCCCACAAGAACACTCGGCTGATCCTTCTTCAATATGCCCTTCACCAACATGCAGTGTTTCCTTGATTGAATTAGCTCTCACACCAATATTTGCGTCTAGAGCCTTTGCATTGAGGGCTATCTGAAAACGGCTGTGGCGCTGAAGTTGCTGTGAATGTGGAGTTGGTGGCATGTGAAACCCGCATGTGGAACATTCGTTTGTATGGGATGCTCTCCAAGCTTCATTTCAGTCCTAGGCATACAAAGGGCACTAAGCATAGAGTGTGAAAACTGAGTTTCCTTGAGAGCTGCTTGGAAGCCTGATGGTGTGTGAAGTTAGTGAACCAAATGGAGTTGTTCTCCCACAAGAACCACTCGGCTGATCCTTCTTCAATATGCCTTCACCAACATGCAGTGTTTCCTTGACTGAATTAGCTTTCACACCAATATTTGCATCTAGAGCCTTTGCATTGAGGGCTATCTGAAAACGGCTGTGGCGCTGAAGTTGCCTGTGAATGTGGAGTTGGTGGCATGTGAAACCCGCATGTGGAGCATTCGTTTGTGTGGGATGCTGACCAAGCTTCATTTCAGTCCTAGGCACAAAAAGTGCACTAAGCATAGAGTGTGAAAACTGAGTTTCCTTGAGAGCTGCTTGGAAGCCTGATGGTGTGTGAAGTTAGTGAGCCAAATGGAGTTGTTCTCCCACAAGAACCACTCGGCTGATCCTTCTTCAATATGCCCTTCACCAACATGCAGTATTTCCTTGATTGAATTAGCTCTCACACCAATATTTGCGTCTAGAACCTTTGCATTGAGGGCTATCTGAAAACGGCTGTGGCGCTGAAGTTGCCTGTGAATGTGGAGTTGGTGGCATGTGAAACCCGCATGTGGAGCATTCGTTTGTGTGGGATGCTGACCAAGCTTCATTTCAGTCCTAGGCACTCAAAGGGCACTAAACATAGAGTGTGAAAACTGAGTTTCCTTGAGAGCTGCTTGGAAGCCTGATGGTGTGTGAAGTTAGTGAGCCAAATGGAGTTGTTCTCCCACAAGAACCACTCGGCTGATCCTTCTTCAATATGCCCTTCACCAACATGCAGTGTTTCCTTGATTGAATTAGCTCTCACACCAATATTTGCGTCTAGAGCCTTTGCATTGAGGGCTATCTGAAAACGGCTGTGGCGCTGAAGTTGCCTGTGAATGTGGAGTTGGTAGCATGTGAAACTCGCATGTGGAGCATTCGTTTGTGTGGGATGCTCTACCAGGTTCATTCCTAGATAATGCACTCAAAGGGCACTAAGCATAGAGTGTGAAAACTGAGTTTCCTTGAGAGCTGCTTGGAAGCCTGATGGTGTGTGAAGTTAGTGAGCCAAATGGAGTTGTTCTCCCACAAGAACCACTCGGCTGATCCTTCTTCAATATGCCCTTCACCAACATGCAGTGTTTCCTTGATTGAATTAGCTCTCACACCAATATTTGCGTCTAGAGCCTTTGCATTGAGGGCTATCTGAAAATGGCTGTGGCGCTGAAGTTGCCTGAGAATGTGGAGTTGGTGGCATGTGAAACCCGCATGTGGAGCATTCGTTTGTGTGGGATGCTCTACCAGGTTCATTCCTAGATAATGCACTCAAAGGGCACTAAACATAGAGTGTGAAAACTGAGTTTCCTTGAGAGCTGCTTGGAAGCCTGATGGTGTGTGAAGTTAGTGAGCCAAATGGAGTTGTTCTCCCACAAGAACCACTCGGCTGATCCTTCTTCAATATGCCCTTCACCAACATGCAGTGTTTCCTTGATTGAATTAGCTCTCACACCAATATTTGCGTCTAGAGCCTTTGCATTGAGGGCTATCTGAAAACGGCTGTGGCGCTGAAGTTGCCTGTGAATGTGGAGTTGGTGGCATGTGAAACCCGCATGTGGAGCATTAGTTTGTGTGGGATGCTCTACCAGGTTCATTCCTAGATAATGCACTCAAAGGGCACTAAGCATAGAGTGTGAAAACTGAGTTTCCTTGAGAGCTGCTTAGAAGCCTGATGGTGTGTGAAGTTAGTGAGCCAAATGGAGTGGTTCTCCCACAAGAACCACTCGGCTGATCCTTCTTCAATATGCCCTTCACCAACATGCCATGTTTCCTTGATTGAATTAGCTCTCACACCAATATTTGCGTCTAGAGCCTTTGCATTGAGGGCTATCTGAAAACGGCTGTGGCGCTGAAGTTGCCTGTGAATGTGGAGTTGGTGGCATGTGAAACCCGCATGTGGAGCATTCGTTTGTGTGGGATGCTCTACCAGGTTCATTTCAGTCCTAGCCATACAAAGGGCACTAAGCATAGAGTGTGAAAACTGAGTTTCCTTGAGAGCTGCTTGGAAGCCTGATGGTGTGTGACGTTAGTGAGCCAAATGGAGTTGTTCTCCCACAAGAACCACTCGGCTGATCCTTCTTCAATATGCCCTTCACCAACATGCAGTGTTTCCTTGATTGAATTAGCTCTCACACCAATATTTGCGTCTAGAGCCTTTGCATTGAGGGCTATCTGAAAACGGCTGTGGCGCTGAAGTTGCCTGAGAATGTGGAGTTGGTGGCATGTGAAACCCGCATGTGGAGCATTCGTTTGTGTGGGATGCTGACCAAGCTTCATTTCAGTCCTAGGCACAAAAAGTGCACTAAGCATAGAGTGTGAAAACTGAGTTTCCTTGAGAGCTGCTTGGAAGCCTGATGGTGTGTGAAGTTAGTGAGCCAAATGGAGTTGTTCTCCCACAAGAACCACTCGGCTGATCCTTCTTCAATATGCCCTTCACCAACATGCAGTGTTTCCTTGATTGAATTAGCTCTCACACCAATATTTGCGTCTAGAGCCTTTGCATTGAGGGCTATCTGAAAACGGCTGTGGCGCTGAAGTTGCCTGTGAATGTGGAGTTGGTGGCATGTGAAACCCGCATGTGGAGCATTAGTTTGTGTGGGATGCTCTACCAGGTTCATTCCTAGATAATGCACTCAAAGGGCACTAAGCATAGAGTGTGAAAACTGAGTTTCATTGAGAGCTGCTTAGAAGCCTGATGGTGTGTGAAGTTAGTGAGCCAAATGGAGTGGTTCTCCCACAAGAACCACTCGGCTGATCCTTCTTCAATATGCCCTTCACCAACATGCAGTGTTTCCTTGATTGAATTAGCTCTCACACCAATATTTGCGTCTAGAGCCTTTGCATTGAGGGCTATCTGAAAACGGCTGTGGCGCTGAAGTTGCCTGTGAATGTGGAGTTGGTGGCATGTGAAACCCGCATGTGGAGCATTCGTTTGTGTGGGATGCTCTACCAGGTTCATTTCAGTCCTAGCTATACAAAGGGCACTAAGCATAGAGTGTGAAAACTGAGTTTCCTTGAGAGCTGCTTGGAAGCCTGATGGTGTGTGACGTTAGTGAGCCAAATGGAGTTGTTCTCCCACAAGAACCACTCGGCTGATCCTTCTTCAATATGCCCTTCACCAACATGCAGTGTTTCCTTGATTGAATTAGCTCTCACACCAATATTTGAGTCTAGAGCCTTTGCATTGAGGGCTATCTGAAAACGGCTGTGGCGCTGAAGTTGCCTGTGAATGTGGAGTTGGTGGCATGTGAAACCCGCATGTGGAGCATTCGTTTGTGTGGGATGCTCTACCAGGTTCATTTCAGTCCTAGCCATGCAAAGGGCACTAAGCATAGAGTGTGAAAACTGAGTTTCCTTGAGAGCTGCTTGGAAGACTGATGGTGTGTGACGTTAGTGAGCCAAATGGAGTTGTTCTCCCACAAGAACCACTCGGCTGATCCTTCTTCAATATGCCCTTCACCAACATGCAGTGTTTCCTTGATTGAATTAGCTCTCACACCAATATTTGAGTCTAGAGCCTTTGCATTGAGGGCTATCTGAAAATGGCTGTGGCGCTGAAGTTGCCTGTGAATGTGGAGTTGGTGGCATGTGAAACCCGCATGTGGAGCATTAGTTTGTGTGGGATGCTCTACCAGGTTCATTCCTAGATAATGCACTCAAAGGGCACTAAACATAGAGTGTGAAAACTGAGTTTCCTTGAGAGCTGCTTGGAAGCCTGATGGTGTGTGAAGTTAGTGAGCCAAATGGAGTTGTTCTCCCACAAGAACCACTCGGCTGATCCTTCTTCAATATGCCCTTCACCAACATGCAGTGTTTCCTTGATTGAATTAGCTCTCACACCAATATTTGCGTCTAGAGCCTTTGCATTGAGGGCTATCTGAAAATGGCTTGTGGCGCTGAAGTTGCCTGAGAATGTGGAGTTGGTGGCATGTGAAACCCGCATGTGGAGCATTCGTTTGTGTGGGATGCTCTACCAGGTTCATTCCTAGATAATGCACTCAAAGGGCACTAAGCATAGAGTGTGAAAACTGAGTTTCCTTGAGAGCTGCTTGGAAGCCTGATGGTGTGTGAAGTTAGTGAGCCAAATGGAGTTGTTCTCCCACAAGAACCACTCGGCTGATCCTTCTTCAATATGCCCTTCACCAACATGCAGTGTTTCCTTGATTGAATTAGCTCTCACACCAATATTTGCGTCTAGAGCCTTTGCATTGAGGGCTATCTGAAAACGGCTGTGGCGCTGAAGTTGCCTGTGAATGTGGAGTTGGTGGCATGTGAAACCCGCATGTGGAGCATTCGTTTGTGTGGATGCTCTACCAGGTTCATTCCTAGATAATGCACTCAAAGGGCACTAAACATAGAGTGTGAAAACTGAGTTTCCTTGAGAGCTGCTTGGAAGCCTGATGGTGTGTGAAGTTAGTGAGCCAAATGGAGTTGTTCTCCCACAAGAACCACTCGGCTGATCCTTCTTCAATATGCCCTTCACCAACATGCAGTGTTTCCTTGATTGAATTAGCTCTCACACCAATATTTGCGTCTAGAGCCTTTGCATTGAGGGCTATCTGAAAATGGCTGTGGCGCTGAAGTTGCCTGAGAATGTGGAGTTGGTGGCATGTGAAACCCGCATGTGGAGCATTCGTTTGTGTGGGATGCTCTACCAGGTTCATTCCTAGATAATGCACTCAAAGGGCACTAAACATAGAGTGTGAAAACTGAGTTTCCTTGAGAGCTGCTTGGAAGCCTGATGGTGTGTGAAGTTAGTGAGCCAAATGGAGTTGTTCTCCCACAAGAACCACTCGGCTGATCCTTCTTCAATATGCCCTTCACCAACATGCAGTGTTTCCTTGATTGAATTAGCTCTCACACCAATATTTGCGTCTAGAGCCTTTGCATTGAGGGCTATCTGAAAACGGCTGTGGCGCTGAAGTTGCCTGTGAATGTGGAGTTGGTGGCATGTGAAACCCGCATGTGGAGCATTCGTTTGTGTGGGATGCTCTACCAGGTTCATTTCAGTCCTAGCCATACAAAGGGCACTAAGCATAAGAGTGTGAAAACTGAGTTTCCTTGAGAGCTGCTTGGAAGCCTGATGGTGTGTGACGTTAGTGAGCCAAATGAGTTGTTCTCCCACAAGAACCACTCGGCTGATCCTTCTTCAATATGCCCTTCACCAACATGCAGTGTTTCCTTGATTGAATTAGCTCTCACACCAATATTTGAGTCTAGAGCCTTTGCATTGAGGGCTATCTGAAAACGGCTGTGGCGCTGAAGTTGCCTGTGAATGTGGAGTTGGTGGCATGTGAAACCCGCATGTGGAGCATTCGTTTGTGTGGGATGCTCTACCAGGTTCATTCCTAGATAATGCACTCAAAGGGCACTAAACATAGAGTGTGAAAACTGAGTTTCCTTGAGAGCTGCTTGGAAGCCTGATGGTGTGTGAAGTTAGTGAGCCAAATGGAGTTGTTCTCCCACAAGAACCACTCGGCTGATCCTTCTTCAATATGCCCTTACACCAACACATGCAGTGTTTCCTTGATTGAATTAGCTCTCACACCAATATTTGCGTCTAGAGCCTTTGCATTGAGGGCTATCTGAAAATGGCTGTGGCGCTGAAGTTGCCTGAGAATGTGGAGTTGGTGGCATGTGAAACCCGCATGTGGAGCATTCGTTTGTGTGGGATGCTCTACCAGGTTCATTCCTAGATAATGCACTCAAAGGGCACTAAACATAGAGTGTGAAAACTGAGTTTCCTTGAGAGCTGCTTGGAAGCCTGATGGTGTGTGAAGTTAGTGAGCCAAATGGAGTTGTTCTCCCACAAGAACCACTCGGCTGATCCTTCTTCAATATGCCCTTCACCAACATGCAGTGTTTCCTTGATTGAATTAGCTCTCACACCAATATTTGCGTCTAGAGCCTTTGCATTGAGGGCTATCTGAAAACGGCTGTGGCGCTGAAGTTGCCTGTGAATGTGGAGTTGGTGGCATGTGAAACCCGCATGTGGAGCATTCGTTTGTGTGGGATGCTGACCAAGCTTCATTTCAGTCACAAAAAGTGCACTAAGCATAGAGTGTGAAAACTGAGTTTCCTTGAGAGCTGCTTGGAAGCCTGATGGTGTGTGAAGTTAGTGAGCCAAATGGAGTTGTTCTCCCACAAGAACCACTCGGCTGATCCTTCTTCAATATGCCCTTCACCAACATGCAGTGTTTCCTTGATTGAATTAGCTCTCACACCAATATTTGCGTCTAGAGCCTTTGCATTGAGGGCTATCTGAAAACGGCTGTGGCGCTGAAGTTGCCTGTGAATGTGGAGTTGGTGGCATGTGAAACCCGCATGTGGAGCATTCGTTTGTGTGGGATGCTCTACCAGGTTCATTTCAGTCCTAGCCATACAAAGGGCACTAAGCATAGAGTGTGAAAACTGAGTTTCCTTGAGAGCTGCTTGGAAGCCTGATGGTGTGTGACGTTAGTGAGCCAAATGGAGTTGTTCTCCCACAAGAACCACTCGGCTGATCCTTCTTCAATATGCCTTCACCAACATGCAGTGTTTCCTTGATTCAATTAGCTCTCACACCAATATTTGAGTCTAGAGCCTTTGCATTGAGGGCTATCTGAAAACGGCTGTGGCGCTGAAGTTGCCTGTGAATGTGGAGTTGGTGGCATGTGAAACCCGCATGTGGAGCATTCGTTTGTGTGGGATGCTCTACCAGGTTCATTCCTAGATAATGCACTCAAAGGGCACTAAGCATAGAGTGTGAAAACTGAGTTTCCTTGAGAGCTGCTTGGAAGCCTGATGGTGTGTGAAGTTAGTGAGCCAAATGGAGTTGTTCTCCCACAAGAACCACTCGGCTGATCCTTCTTCAATATGCCCTTCACCAACATGCAGTGTTTCCTTGATTGAATTAGCTCTCACACCAATATTTGCGTCTAGAGCCTTTGCATTGAGGGCTATCTGAAAATGGCTGTGGCGCTGAAGTTGCCTGAGAATGTGGAGTTGGTGGCATGTGAAACCCGCATGTGGAGCATTCGTTTGTGTGGGATGCTCTACCAGGTTCATTCCTAGATAATGCACTCAAAGGGCACTAAACATAGAGTGTGAAAACTGAGTTTCCTTGAGAGCTGCTTGGAAGCCTGATGGTGTGTGACGTTAGTGAGCCAAATGGAGTTGTTCTCCCACAAGAACCACTCGGCTGATCCTTCTTCAATATGCCCTTCACCAACATGCAGTGTTTCCTTGATTCAATTAGCGCTCTCACACCAATATTTGAGTCTAGAGCCTTTGCATTGAGGGCTATCTGAAAACGGCTGTGGCGCTGAAGTTGCCTGTGAATGTGGAGTTGGTGGCATGTGAAACCCGCATGCGGAGCATTCGTTTGTGTGGGATGCTCTACCAGGTTCATTCCTAGATAATGCACTCAATGGGCACTAAGCATAGAGTGCGAAAACTGAGTTTCCTTGAGAGCTGCTTGGAAGCCTGATGGTGTGTGAAGTTAGTGAGCCAAATGGAGTTGTTCTCCCACAAGAACCACTCGGCTGATCCTTCTTCAATATGCCCTTCACCAACATGCAGTGTTTCCTTGATTGAATTAGCTCTCACACCAATATTTGCGTCTAGAGCCTTTGCATTGAGGGCTATCTGAAAATGGCTGTGGCGCTGAAGTTGCCTGAGAATGTGGAGTTGGTGGCATGTGAAACCCGCATGTGGAGCATTCGTTTGTGTGGGATGCTCTACCAGGTTCATTTCAGTCCTAGCCATACAAAGGGCACTAAGCATAGAGTGTGAAAACTGAGTTTCCTTGAGAGCTGCTTGGAAGCCTGATGGTGTGTGACGTTAGTGAGCCAAATGGAGTTGTTCTCCCACAAGAACCACTCGGCTGATCCTTCTTCAATATGCCCTTCACCAACATGCAGTGTTTCCTTGATTGAATTAGCTCTCACACAATATTTGAGTCTAGAGCCTTTGCATTGAGGGCTATCTGAAAACGGCTGTGGCGCTGAAGTTGCCTGTGAATGTGGAGTTGGTGGCATGTGAAACCCGCATGTGGAGCATTCGTTTGTGTGGGATGCTCTACCAGGTTCATTCCTAGATAATGCACTCAAAGGGCACTAGACATAGAGTGTGAAAACTGAGTTTCCTTGAGAGCTGCTTGGAAGCCTGATGGTGTGTGAAGTTAGTGAGCCAAATGGAGTTGTTCTCCCACAAGAACCACTCGGCTGATCCTTCTTCAATATGCCCTTCACCAACATGCCATGTTTCCTTGATTGAATTAGCTCTCACACCAATATTTGCATCTAGAGCCTTTGCATTGAGGGCTATCTGAAAACGGCTGTGGCGCTGAAGTTGCCTGAGAATGTGGAGTTGGTGGCATGTGAAACCCGCATGTGGAGCATTCGTTTGTGTGGGATGCTCTACCAGGTTCATTCCTAGATAATGCACTCAAAGGGCACTAAACATAGAGTGTGAAAACTGAGTTTCCTTGAGAGCTGCTTGGAAGCCTGATGGTGTGTGAAGTTAGTGAGCCAAATGGAGTTGTTCTCCACAAGAACCACTCGGCTGATCCTTCTTCAATATGCCCTTCACCAACATGCAGTGTTTCCTTGATTGAATTAGCTTTCACACCAATATTTGCGTCTAGAGCCTTTGCATTGAGGGCTATCTGAAAACGGCTGTGGCGCTGAAGTTGCCTGTGAATGTGGAGTTGGTGGCATGTGAAACCCGCATGTGGAGCATTCGTTTGTGTGGGATGCTGACCAAGCTTCATTTCAGTCCTAGGCACAAAAAGTGCACTAAGCATAGAGTGTGAAAACTGAGTTTCCTTGAGAGCTGCTTGGAAGCCTGATGGTGTGTGAAGTTAGTGAGCCAAATGGAGTTGTTCTCCCACAAGAAA
>NW_026697908.1:0-46477 GCF_030435755.1 Ochotona princeps | reverse complement strand
GCTGATCCTTCTTCAATTGCCCCTTCACCAACATGCAGTGTTTCCTTGATTGAATTAGCTCTCACACCAATATTTGTGTCTAGAGCCTTTGCATTGAGGGCTATCTGAAAATGGCTGTTTCACTGAAGTTGCCTGAGAATGTCTAGTTGGTGGCATGTGAAACCCGCATGTGGAGCATTCGTTTGTGTGGGATGCTCTACCAGGTTCATTCCTAGATAATGCACTCAAAGTGCACTAAGCATAGAGTGTGAAAACTGAGTTTCCTTGAGAGCTGCTTGGAAGCCTGATGGTGTGTGAAGTTAGTGAGCCAAATGGAGTTGTTCTCCACAAGAACCACTCGCTGATCCTTCTTCAATATGCCCTTCACCAACATGCAGTGTTTCCTTGATTGAATTAGCTTTCACACCAATATTTGCATCTAGAGCCTTTGCATTGAGGGCTATCTGAAAACGGCTGTGGCGCTGAAGTTGCCTGTGAATGTGGAGTTGGTGGCATGTGAAACCCGCATGTGGAGCATTCGTTTGTGTGGGATGCTCGCCAAGCTTCATTTCAGTCCTAGGCACTCAAAGGGCACTAAGCATAGAGTGTGAAAAACTGAGTTTCCTTGAGAGCTGCTTGGAAGCCTGATGGTGTGTGAAGTTAGTGAGCCAAATGGAGTTGTTCTCCCACAAGAACCACTCGGCTGATCCTTCTTCAATATGCCCTTCACCAACATGCAGTGTTTCCTTGATTGAATTAATTCTCACAACCAATATTTGCGTCTCGAGCCTTTGCATTGAGGGCTATCTGAAAACGGCTGTGGCGCTGAAGTTACCTGTGATTGTGGAGTTGGTGGCATGTGAAACCCGCATGTGGAGCATTCGTTTGTGTGGGATGCTCTACCAGGTTCATTCCTAGATAATGCACACAAAGGGCACTAAGCATAGAGTGTGAAAACTGAGTTTCCTTGAGAGCTGCTTGGATGCCTGATGGTGTGTGAAGTTAGTGAGCCAAATGGAGTTGTTCTCCCACAAGAACCACTCGGCTGATCCTTCTTCAATTGCCCTTCACCAACATGCAGTGTTTCCTTGATTGAATTAGCTCTCACACCAATATTTGCGTCTAGAGCCTTTGCATTGAGGGCTATCTGAAAACGGCTGTGGCGCAGAAATTGCCTGTGAATGTGGAGTTGGTGGCATGTGAAACCCGCATGTGGAGCATTCGTTTGTGTGAGATGCTCTACTAGGTTCATTTCAGTCCTAGGCACTCAAAGGGCACTAAGCATAGAGTGTGAAAACTGAGTTTCCTTGAGAGCTGCTTGGAAGCCTGATGGGTGTGTGAAGTTAGTGAGCCAAATGGAGTTGTTCTCCCACAGGAACCACTCGGGCTGATCCTTCTTCAATTGCCCTTCACCAACATGCAGTGTTTCCTTGATTGAATTAGCTCTCACACCAATATTTGCGTCTAGAGCCTTTGCATTGAGGGCTATCTGAAAATGGCTGTTTCGCTGAAGTTGCCTGAGAATGTTTAGTTGGTGGCATGTGAAACCCGCATGTGGAGCATTCGTTTGTGTGGGATGCTCTACCAGGTTCATTCCTAGATAATGCACTCAAAGGGCACTAAGCATAGAGTGTGAAAACTGAGTTTCCTTGAGAGCTGCTTGGAAGCCTGATGGTGTGTGAAGTTAGTGAGCCAAATGGAGTTGTTCTCCCACAAGAACCACTCGGCTGATCCTTCTTCAATATGCCCTTCACCAACATGCAGTGTTTCCTTGATTGAATTAGCTCTCACACCAATATTTGCGTCTAGAGCCTTTGCATTGAGGGCTATCTGAAAACGGCTGTGGCGCTGAAGTTACCTGTGAATGTGGAGTTGGTGGCATGTGAAACCCGCTTGTGGAGCATTCGTTTGTGTGAGATGCTCTACTAGGTTCATTTCAGTCCTAGGCACTCAAAGGGCACTAAGCATAGAGTGTGAAAACTGAGTTTCCTTGAGAGCTGCTTGGAAGCCTGATGGTGTGTGAAGTTAGTGAGCCAAATGGAGTTGTTCTCCCACAAGAACCACTCGGCTGATCCTTCTTCAATTGCCCTTCACCAACATGCAGTGTTTCCTTGATTGAATTAGCTCTCACACCAATATTTGTGTCTAGAGCCTTTGCATTGAGGGCTATCTGAAAATGGCTGTGGCGCTGAAGTTGCCTGAGAATGTCTAGTTGGTGGCATGTGAAACCCGCATGTGGAGCATTCGTTTGTGTGGGATGCTCTACCAGGTTCATTCCTAGATAATGCACTCAAAGGGCACTAAGCATAGAGTGTGAAAACTGAGTTTCCTTGAGAGCTGCTTGGAAGCCTGATGGTGTGTGAAGTTAGTGAGCCAAATGGAGTTGTTCTCCCACAAGAACCACTCGGCTGATCCTTCTTCAATTGCCCTTCACCAACATGCAGTGTTTCCTTGATTGAATTAGCTCTCACACCAATATTTGCGTCTAGAGCCTTTGCATTGAGGGCTATCTGAAAATGGCTGTGGCGCTGAAGTTGCCTGTGAATGTGGAGTTGGTGGCATGTGAAACCCGCATGTGGAGCATTCGTTTGTGTGGGATGCTCTACAGGTTCATTCCTAGATAATGCACTCAAAGGGCACTAAGCATAGAGTGTGAAAACTGAGTTTCCTTGAGAGCTGCTTGGAAGCCTGATGGTGTGTGAAGTTAGTGAGCCAAATGGAGTTGTTCTCCCACAAGAACCACTCGGCTGATCCTTCTTCAATGGCCCTTCACCAACATGCAGTGTTTCCTTGATTGAATTAGCTCTCACACCAATATTTGCATCTAGAGCCTTTGCATTGAGGGCTATCTGAAAACGGCTGTGGCGCTGAAGTTGCCTGTGAATGTGGAGTTGGTGGCATGTGAAACCCGCATGTGGAGCATTCGTTTGTGTGGGATGCTCGCCAAGCTTCATTTCAGTCCTAGGCACTCAAAGGGCACTAAGCATAGATGTGAAAACTGAGTTTCCTTGAGAGCTGCTTGGAAGCCTGATGGTGTGTGAAGTTAGTGAGCCAAATGGAGTTGTTCTCCCACAAGAACCACTCGGCTGATCCTTCTTCAATATGCCCTTCACCAACATGCAGTGTTTCCTTGATTGAATTAATTCTCACCACCAATATTTGCATCTAGAGCCTTTGCATTGAGGGCTATCTGAAAACGGCTGTGGCGCTGAAGTTGCCTGTGAATGTGGAGTTGGTGGCATGTGAAACCCGCTTGTGGAGCATTCGTTTGTGTGGGATGCTCTACCAGGTTCGTTCCTAGATAATGCAGTGAAAGGGCACTAAGCATAGAGTGTGAAAACTGAGTTTCCTTGAGAGCTGCTTGGAAGCCTGATGGTGTGTGAAGTTAGTGAGCCAAATGGAGTTGTTCTCCCACAAGAACCACTCGGCTGATCCTTCTTCAATATGCCCTTCACCAACATGCAGTGTTTCCTTGATTGAATTAGCTCTCACACCAATATTTGCGTCTAGAGCCTTTGCATTGAGGGCTATCTGAAAATGGCTTTGGCGCTGAAGTGGTCTGTGAATGTGGAGTTGGTGGCATGTGAAACCCGCTTGTGGAGCATTCGTTTGTGTGGGATGCTCTACCAGGTTCGTTCCTAGATAATGCAGTGAAAGGGCACTAAGCATAGAGTGTGAAAACTGAGTTTCCTTGAGAGCTGCTTGGAAGCCTGATGGTGTGTGAAGTTAGTGATCCAAATGGAGTTGTTCTCCCACAAGAACCACTCGGCTGATCCTTCTTCAATTGCCCTTCACCAACATGCAGTGTTTCCTTGATTGAATTAGCTCTCACACCAATATTTGCGTCTAGAGCCTTTGCATTGAGGGCTATCTGAAAATGGCTGTGGCGCTGAAGTTGCCTGTGAATGTCTAGTTGGTGGCATGTGAAACCCGCATGTGGAGCATTTGTTTGTGTGGGATGCTCTACCAGGTTCATTCCTAGATAATGCACTCAAAGGGCACTAAGCATAGAGTGTGAAAACTGAGTTTCCTTGAGAGCTGCTTGGAAGCCTGATGGTGTGTGAAGTTAGTGAGCCAAATGGAGTTGTTCTCCCAAAAGAACCACTCGGCTGATCCTTCTTCAATGGCCCTTCACCAACATGCAGTGTTTCCTTGATTGAATTAGCTCTCACACCAATAATTGCATCTAGAACCTTTGCATTGAGGGCTATCTGAAAACGGCTGTGGCGCTGAAGTTGCCTGTGAATGTGGAGTTGGTGGCATGTGAAACCCGCATGTGGAGCATTCGTTTGTGTGGGATGCTCTACCAGGTTCATTTCAGTCCTAGGCACTCAAAGGGCACTAAGCATAGAGTGTGAAAACTGAGTTTCCTTGAGAGCTGCTTGGAAGGCTGATGGTGTGTGAAGTTAGTGAGCCAAATGGAGTTGTTCTCCCACAAGAACCACTCGGCTGATCCTTCTTCAATATGCCCTTCACCAACATGCATTGTTTCCTTGATTGAATTAGCTCTCACACCAATACTTGCATCTAGAGCCTTTGCATTGAGGGCTATCTGAAAACGGCTGTGGCGCTGAGGTTGCCTGTGAATGTGGAGTTGGTGGCATGTGAAACCCGCATGTGGAGCATTCGTTTGTGTGGGATGCTCTACCAGGTTCATTCCTAGATAATGCACTCAAAGGGCACTAAGCATAGAGTGTGAAAACTGAGTTTCCTTGAGAGCTGCTTGGAAGCCTGATGGTGTGTGAAGTTAGTGAGCCAAATGGAGTTGTTCTCCCACAAGAACCACTCGGCTGATCCTTCTTCAATATGCCCTTCACCAACATGCAGTGTTTCCTTGATTGAATTAATTCTCACAACCAATATTTGCGTCTCGAGCCTTTGCATTGAGGGCTATCTGAAAACGGCTGTGGCGCTGAAGTTACCTGTGAATGTGGAGTTGGTGGCATGTGAAACCCGCTTGTGGAGCATTCGTTTGTGTGGGATGATCTACCAGGTTCATTCCTAGATAATTCACTCAAAGGGCACTAAGCATAGAGTGTGAAAACTGAGTTTCCTTGAGAGCTGCTTGGAAGCCTGATGGTGTGTGAAGTTAGTGAGCCAAATGGAGTTGTTCTCCCACAAGAACCACTCGGTTCATCCTTCTTCAATATGCCCTTCACCAACATGCAGTGTTTCCTTGATTGAATTAGCTCTCACACCAATATTTGCGTCTAGAGCCTTTGCATTGAGGGCTATCTGAAAACGGCTGTGGCACTGAAATTGCCTGTGAATGTGGAGTTGGTGGCATGTGAAACCCGCATGTGGAGCATTCGTTTGTGTGAGATGCTCTACTAGGTTCATTTCAGTCCTAGGCACTCAAAGGGCACTAAGCATAGAGTGTGAAAACTGAGTTTCCTTGAGAGCTGCTTGGAAGCCTGATGGTGTGTGAAGTTAGTGAGCCAAATGGAGTTGTTCTCCCACAAGTACCACTCGGCTGATCCTTCTTCAATATGCCCTTCACCAACATGCAGTGTTTCCTTGATTGAATTAATTGTCACCACCAATATTTGCATCTAGAGCCTTTGCATTGAGGGCTATCTGAAAACGGCTGTGGCGCTGAAGTTGCCTGTGAATGTGTAGTTGGTGGCATGTGAAACCCGCACGTGGAGCATTCGTTTGTGTGGGATGCTCTACCAGGTTCATTCCTAGATAATGCACTCAAAGGGCACTAAGCATAGAGTGTGAAAACTGAGTTTCCTTGAGAGCTGCTTGGAAGCCTGATGGTGTGTGAAGTTAGTGAGCCAAATGGAGTTGTTCTCCCACAAGAACCACTCGGCTGATCCTTCTTCAATATGCCCTTCACCAACATGCAGTGTTTCCTTGATTGAATTAGCTCTCACACCAATATTTGCGTCTAGAGCCTTTGCATTGAGGGCTATCTGAAAACGGCTGTGGCGCTGAAGTTGCCTGTGAATGTGGAGTTGGTGGCATGTGAAACCCGCATGTGGAGGATTCGTTTGTGTGGGATGCTCGCCAAGCTTCATTTCAGTCCTAGGCACTCAAAGGGCACTAAGCATAGAGTGTGAAAACTGAGTTTCCTTGAGAGCTGCTTGGAAGCCTGATGGTGTGTGAAGTTAGTGAGCCAAATGGAGTTGTTCTCCCACAAGAACCACTCGGCTGATCCTTCTTCAATATGCCCTTCACCAACATGCAGTGTTTCCTTGATTGAATTAATTCTCACAACCAATATTTGCGTCTCGAGCCTTTGCATTGAGGGCTATCTGAAAACGGCTGTGGCGCTGAAGTTACCTGTGATTGTGGAGTTGGTGGCATGTGAAACCCGCATGTGGAGCATTGGTTTGTGTGGGATGCTCTACCAGGTTCATTCCTAGATAATGCACTCAAAGGGCACTAAGCATAGAGTGTGAAAACTGAGTTTCCTTGAGAGCTGCTTGGAAGCCTGATGTTGTGTGAAGTTAGTGAGCCAAATGGAGTTGTTCTCCCACAAGAACCACTCGGCTGATCCTTCTTCAATTGCCCTTCACCAACATGCAGTGTTTCCTTGATTGAATTAGCTCTCACACCAATATTTGTGTCTAGAGCCTTTGCATTGAGGGCTATCTGAAAATGGCTGTTTCACTGAAGTTGCCTGAGAATGTCTAGTTGGTGGCATGTGAAACCCGCATGTGGAGCATTCGTTTGTGTGGGATGCTCTACCAGGTTCATTCCTAGATAATGCACTCAAAGGGCACTAAGCATAGAGTGTGAAAACTGAGTTTCCTTGAGAGCTGCTTGGAAGCCTGATGGTGTGTGAAGTTAGTGAGCCAAATGGAGTTGTTCTCCCACAAGAACCACTCGGCTGATCCTTCTTCAATATGCCCTTCACCAACATGCAGTGTTTCCTTGATTGAATTAGCTCTCACACCAATATTTGCGTCTAGAGCCTTTGCATTGAGGGCTATCTGAAAACGGCTGTGGCGCTGAAGTTGCCTGTGAATGTGGAGTTGGTGGCATGTGAAACCCGCATGTGGAGGATTCGTTTGTGTGGGATGCTCGCCAAGCTTCATTTCAGTCCTAGGCACTCAAAGGGCACTAAGCATAGAGTGTGAAAACTGAGTTTCCTTGAGAGCTGCTTGGAAGCCTGATGGTGTGTGAAGTTAGTGAGCCAAATGGAGTTGTTCTCCCACAAGAACCACTCGGCTGATCCTTCTTCAATATGCCCTTCACCAACATGCAGTGTTTCCTTGATTGAATTAATTCTCACAACCAATATTTGCGTCTCGAGCCTTTGCATTGAGGGCTATCTGAAAACGGCTGTGGCGCTGAAGTTACCTGTGAATGTGGAGTTGGTGGCATGTGAAACCCGCTTGTGGAGCATTCGTTTGTGTGGGATGATCTACCAGGTTCATTCCTAGATAATTCACTCAAAGGGCACTAAGCATAGAGTGTGAAAACTGAGTTTCCTTGAGAGCTGCTTGGAAGCCTGATGGTGTGTGAAGTTAGTGAGCCAAATGGAGTTGTTCTCCCACAAGAACCACTCGGTTCATCCTTCTTCAATATGCCCTTCACCAACATGCAGTGTTTCCTTGATTGAATTAGCTCTCACACCAATATTTGCGTCTAGAGCCTTTGCATTGAGGGCTATCTGAAAACGGCTGTGGCACTGAAATTGCCTGTGAATGTGGAGTTGGTGGCATGTGAAACCCGCATGTGGAGCATTCGTTTGTGTGAGATGCTCTACTAGGTTCATTTCAGTCCTAGGCACTCAAAGGGCACTAAGCATAGAGTGTGAAAACTGAGTTTCCTTGAGAGCTGCTTGGAAGCCTGATGGTGTGTGAAGTTAGTGAGCCAAATGGAGTTGTTCTCCCACAAGTACCACTCGGCTGATCCTTCTTCAATATGCCCTTCACCAACATGCAGTGTTTCCTTGATTGAATTAATTGTCACCACCAATATTTGCATCTAGAGCCTTTGCATTGAGGGCTATCTGAAAACGGCTGTGGCGCTGAAGTTGCCTGTGAATGTGTAGTTGGTGGCATGTGAAACCCGCACGTGGAGCATTCGTTTGTGTGGGATGCTCTACCAGGTTCATTCCTAGATAATGCACTCAAAGGGCACTAAGCATAGAGTGTGAAAACTGAGTTTCCTTGAGAGCTGCTTGGAAGCCTGATGGTGTGTGAAGTTAGTGAGCCAAATGGAGTTGTTCTCCCACAAGAACCACTCGGCTGATCCTTCTTCAATATGCCCTTCACCAACATGCAGTGTTTCCTTGATTGAATTAGCTCTCACACCAATATTTGCGTCTAGAGCCTTTGCATTGAGGGCTATCTGAAAACGGCTGTGGCGCTGAAGTTGCCTGTGAATGTGGAGTTGGTGGCATGTGAAACCCGCATGTGGAGGATTCGTTTGTGTGGGATGCTCGCCAAGCTTCATTTCAGTCCTAGGCACTCAAAGGGCACTAAGCATAGAGTGTGAAAACTGAGTTTCCTTGAGAGCTGCTTGGAAGCCTGATGGTGTGTGAAGTTAGTGAGCCAAATGGAGTTGTTCTCCCACAAGAACCACTCGGCTGATCCTTCTTCAATATGCCCTTCACCAACATGCAGTGTTTCCTTGATTGAATTAATTCTCACAACCAATATTTGCGTCTCGAGCCTTTGCATTGAGGGCTATCTGAAAACGGCTGTGGCGCTGAAGTTACCTGTGATTGTGGAGTTGGTGGCATGTGAAACCCGCATGTGGAGCATTGGTTTGTGTGGGATGCTCTACCAGGTTCATTCCTAGATAATGCACTCAAAGGGCACTAAGCATAGAGTGTGAAAACTGAGTTTCCTTGAGAGCTGCTTGGAAGCCTGATGTTGTGTGAAGTTAGTGAGCCAAATGGAGTTGTTCTCCCACAAGAACCACTCGGCTGATCCTTCTTCAATTGCCCTTCACCAACATGCAGTGTTTCCTTGATTGAATTAGCTCTCACACCAATATTTGTGTCTAGAGCCTTTGCATTGAGGGCTATCTGAAAATGGCTGTTTCACTGAAGTTGCCTGAGAATGTCTAGTTGGTGGCATGTGAAACCCGCATGTGGAGCATTCGTTTGTGTGGGATGCTCTACCAGGTTCATTCCTAGATAATGCACTCAAAGTGCACTAAGCATAGAGTGTGAAAACTGAGTTTCCTTGAGAGCTGCTTGGAAGCCTGATGGTGTGTGAAGTTAGTGAGCCAAATGGAGTTGTTCTCCCACAAGAACCACTCGGCTGATCCTTCTTCAATATGCCCTTCACCAACATGCAGTGTTTCCTTGATTGAATTAGCTCTCACACCAATATTTGCATCTAGAGCCTTTGCATTGAGGGCTATCTGAAAACGGCTGTGGCGCTGAAGTTGCCTGTGAATGTGGAGTTGGTGGCATGTGAAACCCGCATGTGGAGCATTCGTTTGTGTGGGATGCTCGCCAAGCTTCATTTCAGTCCTAGGCACTCAAAGGGCACTAAGCATAGAGTGTGAAAACTGAGTTTCCTTGAGAGCTGCTTGGAAGCCTGATGGTGTGTGAAGTTAGTGAGCCAAATGGAGTTGTTCTCCCACAAGAACCACTCGGCTGATCCTTCTTCAATTGCCCTTCACCAACATGCAGTGTTTCCTTGATTGAATTAGCTCTCACACCAATATTTGCGTCTAGAGCCTTTGCATTGAGGGCTATCTGAAAATGGCTGTTTCGCTGAAGTTGCCTGAGAATGTCTAGTTGGTGGCATGTGAAACCCGCATGTGGAGCATTCGTTTGTGTGGGATGCTCTACCAGGTTCATTCCTAGATAATGCACTCAAAGGGCACTAAGCATAGAGTGTGAAAACTGAGTTTCCTTGAGAGCTGCTTGGAAGCCTGATGGTGTGTGAAGTTAGTGAGCCAAATGGAGTTGTTCTCCCACAAGAACCACTCGGCTGATCCTTCTTCAATATGCCCTTCACCAACATGCAGTGTTTCCTTGATTGAATTAGCTCTCACACCAATATTTGCGTCTAGAGCCTTTGCATTGAGGGCTATCTGAAAACGGCTGTGGCGCTGAAGTTGCCTGTGAATGTGGAGTTGGTGGCATGTGAAACCCGCATGTGGAGGATTCGTTTGTGTGGGATGCTCGCCAAGCTTCATTTCAGTCCTAGGCACTCAAAGGGCACTAAGCATAGAGTGTGAAAACTGAGTTTCCTTGAGAGCTGCTTGGAAGCCTGATGGTGTGTGAAGTTAGTGAGCCAAATGGAGTTGTTCTCCCACAAGAACCACTCGGCTGATCCTTCTTCAATATGCCCTTCACCAACATGCAGTGTTTCCTTGATTGAATTAATTCTCACAACCAATATTTGCGTCTCGAGCCTTTGCATTGAGGGCTATCTGAAAACGGCTGTGGCGCTGAAGTTACCTGTGATTGTGGAGTTGGTGGCATGTGAAACCCGCATGTGGAGCATTGGTTTGTGTGGGATGCTCTACCAGGTTCATTCCTAGATAATGCACTCAAAGGGCACTAAGCATAGAGTGTGAAAACTGAGTTTCCTTGAGAGCTGCTTGGAAGCCTGATGGTGTGTGAAGTTAGTGAGCCAAATGGAGTTGTTCTCCCACAAGAACCACTCGGCTGCTCCTTCTTCAATTGCCCTTCACCAACATGCAGTATTTCCTTGATTGAATTAGCTCTCACACCAATATTTGCGTCTAGAGCCTTTGCATTGAGGGCTATCTGAAAACGGCTGTGGCGCTGAAATTGCCTGTGAATGTGGAGTTGGTGGCATGTGAAACCCGCATGTGGAGCATTCGTTTGTGTGGGATGCTCTACTAGGTTCATTTCAGTCCTAGGCACTCAAAGGGCACTAAGCATAGAGTGTGAAAACTGAGTTTCCTTGAGAGCTGCTTGGAAGCCTGATGTTGTGTGAAGTTAGTGAGCCAAATGGAGTTGTTCTCCCACAAGAACCACTCGGCTGATCCTTCTTCAATTGCCCTTCACCAACATGCAGTGTTTCCTTGATTGAATTAGCTCTCACACCAATATTTGTGTCTAGAGCCTTTGCATTGAGGGCTATCTGAAAATGGCTGTTTCACTGATGTTGCCTGAGAATGTCTAGTTGGTGGCATGTGAAACCCGCATGTGGAGCATTCGTTTGTGTGGGATGCTCTACCAGGTTCATTCCTAGATAATGCACTCAAAGTGCACTAAGCATAGAGTGTGAAAACTGAGATTCCTTGAGAGCTGCTTGGAAGCCTGATGGTGTGTGAAGTTAGTGAGCGAAATGGAGTTGTTCTCCCACAAGAACCACTCGGCTGATCCTTCTTCAATATGCCCTTCACCAACATGCAGTGTTTCCTTGATTGAATTAGCTCTCACACCAATATTTGCATCTAGAGCCTTTGCATTGAGGGCTATCTGAAAACGGCTATGGCGCAGAAATTGCCTGTGAATGTGGAGTTGGTGGCATGTGAAACCCGCATGTGGAGCATTCGTTTGTGTGAGATGCTCTACTAGGTTCATTTCAGTCCTAGGCACTCAAGGGCACTAAGCATAGAGTGTGAAAACTCAGTTTCCTTGAGAGCTGCTTGGAAGCCTGATGGTGTGTGAAGTTAGTGAGCCAAATGGAGTTGTTCTCCCACAAGAACCACTCGGCTGATCCTTCTTCAATTGCCCTTCACCAACATGCAGTGTTTCCTTGATTGAATTAGCTCTCACACCAATATTTGCGTCTAGAGCCTTTGCATTGAGGGCTATCTGAAAATGGCTGTTTCGCTGAAGTTGCCTGAGAATGTCTAGTTGGTGGCATGTGAAACCCGCATGTGGAGCATTCGTTTGTGTGGGATGCTCTACCAGGTTCATTCCTAGATAATGCACTCAAAGGGCACTAAGCATAGAGTGTGAAAACTGAGTTTCCTTGAGAGCTGCTTGGAAGCCTGATGGTGTGTGAAGTTAGTGAGCCAAATGGAGTTGTTCTCCCACAAGAACCACTCGGCTGATCCTTCTTCAATATGCCCTTCACCAACATGCAGTGTTTCCTTGATTGAATTAGCTCTCACACCAATATTTGCGTCTCGAGCCTTTGCATTGAGGGCTATCTGAAAACGGCTGTGGCGCTGAAGTTACCTGTGAATGTGGAGTTGGTGGCATGTGAAACCCGCATGTGGAGGATTCGTTTGTGTGGGATGCTCACCAAGCTTCATTTCAGTCCTAGGCACTCAAAGGGCACTAAGCATAGAGTGTGAAAACTGAGTTTCCTTGAGAGCTGCTTGGAAGCCTGATGGTGTGTGAAGTTAGTGAGCCAAATGGAGTTGTTCTCCCACAAGAACCACTCGGCTGATCCTTCTTCAATATGCCCTTCACCAACATGCAGTGTTTCCTTGATTGAATTAATTCTCACAACCAATATTTGCGTCTCGAGCCTTTGCATTGAGGGCTATCTGAAAACGGCTGTGGCGCTTAAGTTACCTGTGAATGTGGAGTTGGTGGCATGTGAAACCCGCTTGTGGAGCATTCGTTTGTGTGAGATGCTCTACTAGGTTCATTTCAGTCCTAGGCACTCAAAGGGCACTAAGCATAGAGTGTGAAAACTGAGTTTCCTTGAGAGCTGCTTGGAAGCCTGATGGTGTGTGAAGTTAGTGAGCCAAATGGAGTTGTTCTCCCACAAGAACCACTCGGCTGATCCTTCTTCAATTGCCCTTCACCAACATGCAGTGTTTCCTTGATTGAATTAGCTCTCACACCAATATTTGTGTCTAGAGCCTTTGCATTGAGGGCTATCTGAAAATGGCTGTGGCGCTGAAGTTGCCTGAGAATGTCTAGTTGGTGGCATGTGAAACCCGCATGTGGAGCATTCGTTTGTGTGGGATGCTCTACCAGGTTCATTCCTAGATAATGCACTCAAAGGGCACTAAGCATAGAGTGTGAAAACTGAGTTTCCTTGAGAGCTGCTTGGAAGCCTGATGGTGTGTGAAGTTAGTGAGCCAAATGGAGTTGTTCTCCCACAAGAACCACTCGGCTGATCCTTCTTCAATTGCCCTTCACCAACATGCAGTGTTTCCTTGATTGAATTAGCTCTCACACCAATATTTGCGTCTAGAGCCTTTGCATTGAGGGCTATCTGAAAATGGCTGTGGCGCTGAAGTTGCCTGTGAATGTGGAGTTGGTGGCATGTGAAACCCGCATGTGGAGCATTCGTTTGTGTGGGATGCTCTACCAGGTTCATTCCTAGATAATGCACTCAAAGGGCACTAAGCATAGAGTGTGAAAACTGAGTTTCCTTGAAAGCTGCTTGGAAGCCTGATGGTGTGTGAAGTTAGTGAGCCAAATGGAGTTGTTCTCCCACAAGAACCACTCGGCTGATCCTTCTTCAATGGCCCTTCACCAACATGCAGTGTTTCCTTGATTGAATTAGCTCTCACACACAATATTTGCATCTAGAGCCTTTGCATTGAGGGCTATCTGAAAACGGCTGTGGCGCTGAAGTTGCCTGTGAATGTGGAGTTGGTGGCATGTGAAACCCGCATGTGGAGCATTCGTTTGTGTGGGATGCTCGCCAAGCTTCATTTCAGTCCTAGGCACTCAAAGGGCACTAAGCATAGAGTGTGAAAACTGAGTTTCCTTGAGAGCTGCTTGGAAGGCTGATGGTGTGTGAAGTTAGTGAGCCAAATGGAGTTGTTCTCCCACAAGAACCACTCGGCTGATCCTTCTTCAATATGCCCTTCACCAACATGCAGTGTTTCCTTGATTGAATTAATTCTCACCACCAATATTTGCATCTAGAGCCTTTGCATTGAGGGCTATCTGAAAACGGCTGTGGCGCTGAAGTTGCCTGTGAATGTGGAGTTGGTGGCATGTGAAACCCGCTTGTGGAGCATTCGTTTGTGTGGGATGCTCTACCAGGTTCGTTCCTAGATAATGCAGTGAAAGGGCACTAAGCATAGAGTGTGAAAACTGAGTTTCCTTGAGAGCTGCTTGGAAGCCTGATGGTGTGTGAAGTTAGTGAGCCAAATGGAGTTGTTCTCCCACAAGAACCACTCGGCTGATCCTTCTTCAATATGCCCTTCACCAACATGCAGTGTTTCCTTGATTGAATTAGCTCTCACACCAATATTTGCGTCTAGAGCCTTTGCATTGAGGGGTATCTGAAAATGGCTTTGGCGCTGAAGTGGTCTGTGAATGTGGAGTTGGTGGCATGTGAAACCCGCTTGTGGAGCATTCGTTTGTGTGGGATGCTCTACCAGGTTCATTCCTAGATAATGCACTCAAAGGGCACTAAGCATAGAGTGTGAAAACTGAGTTTCCTTGAGAGCTGCTTGGAAGCCTGATGGTGTGTGAAGTTAGTGATCCAAATGGAGTTGTTCTCCCACAAGAACCACTCGGCTGATCCTTCTTCAATTGCCCTTCACCAACATGCAGTGTTTCCTTGATTGAATTAGCTCTCACACCAATATTTGCGTCTAGAGCCTTTGCATTGAGGGCTATCTGAAAATGGCTGTGGCGCTGAAGTTGCCTGTGAATGTCTAGTTGGTGGCATGTGAAACCCGCATGTGGAGCATTCGTTTGTGTGGGATGCTCTACCAGGTTCATTCCTAGATAATGCACTCAAAGGGCACTAAGCATAGAGTGTGAAAACTGAGTTTCCTTGAGAGCTGCTTGGAAGCCTGATGGTGTGTGAAGTTAGTGAGCCAAATGGAGTTGTTCTCCCACAAGAACCACTCGGCTGATCCTTCTTCAATGGCCCTTCACCAACATGCAGTGTTTCCTTGATTGAATTAGCTCTCACACCAATATTTGCGTCTAGAGCCTTTGCATTGAGGGCTATCTGAAAACGGCTGTGGCGCTGAAGTTGCCTGTGAATGTGGAGTTGGTGGCATGTGAAACCCGCATGTGGAGCATTCGTTTGTGTGGGATGCTCTACCAGGTTCATTCCTAGATAATGCACTCAAAGGGCACTAAGCATAGAGTGTGAAAACTGAGTTTCCTTGAGAGCTGCTTGGAAGCCTGATGGTGTGTGAAGTTAGTGAGCCAAATGGAGTTGTTCTCCCACAAGAACCACTCGGCTGATCCTTCTTCAATGGCCCTTCACCAACATGCAGTGTTTCCTTGATTGAATTAGCTCTCACACAAATATTTGCATCTAGAGCCTTTGCATTGAGGGCTATCTGAAAACGGCTGTGGCGCTGAAGTTGCCTGTGAATGTGGAGTTGGTGGCATGTGAAACCCGCATGTGGAGCATTCGTTTGTGTGGGATGCTCGCCAAGCTTTATTTCAGTCCTAGGCACTCAAAGGGCACTAAGCATAGAGTGTGAAAACTGAGTTTCCTTGAGAGCTGCTTGGAAACCTGATGGTGTGTGAAGTTAGTGAGCCAAATGGAGTTGTTCTCCCACAAGAACCACTCGGCTGATCCTTCTTCAATATGCCCTTCACCAACATGCAGTGTTTCCTTGATTGAATTAATTCTCACCACCAATATTTGCATCTAGAGCCTTTGCATTGAGGGCTATCTGAAAACGGCTGTGGCGCTGAAGTTGCCTGTGAATGTGGAGTTGGTGGCATGTGAAACCCGCTTGTGGAGCATTCGTTTGTGTGGGATGCTCTACCAGGCTCATTCCTAGATAATGCACTCAAAGGGCACTAAGCATAGAGTGTGAAAACTGAGTTTCCTTGAGAGCTGCTTGGAAGCCTGATGGTGTGTGAAGTTAGTGAGCCAAATGGAGTTGTTCTCCCACAAGAACCACTCGGCTGATCCTTCTTCAATATGCCCTTCACCAACATGCAGTGTTTCCTTGATTGAATTAGCTCTCACACCAATATTTGCATCTAGAGCCTTTGCATTGAGGGCTATCTGAAAACGGCTGTGGCGCTGAGGTTGCCTGTGAATGTGGAGTTGGTGGCATGTGAAACCCGCTTGTGGAGCATTCGTTTGTGTGGGATGCTCTACCAGGTTCATTCCTAGATAATGCACTCAAAGGGCACTAAGCATAGAGTGTGAAAACTGAGTTTCCTTGAGAGCTGCTTGGAAGCCTGATGGTGTGTGAAGTTAGTGAGCCAAATGGAGTTGTTCTCCCACAAGAACCACTCGGCTGATCCTTCTTCAATTGCCCTTCACCAACATGCAGTGTTTCCTTGATTGAATTAGCTCTCACACCAATATTTGCGTCTAGAGCCTTTGCATTGAGGGCTATCTGAAAACGGCTGTGGCGCTGAAGTTGCCTGTGAATGTGGAGTTGGTGGCATGTGAAACCCGCATGTGGAGCATTCGTTTGTGTGGGATGCTCTACCAGGTTCATTCCTAGATAATGCACTCAAAGGGCACTAAGCATAGAGTGTGAAAACTGAGTTTCCTTGAGAGCTGCTTGGAAGCCTGATGGTGTGTGAAGTTAGTGAGCCAAATGGAGTTGTTCTCCCACAAGAACCACTCGGCTGATCCTTCTTCAATATGCCCTTCACCAACATGCAGTGTTTCCTTGATTGAATTAGCTCTCACACCAATATTTGCGTCTAGAGCCTTTGCATTGAGGGCTATCTGAAAACGGCTGTGGCGCTGAAGTTGCCTGTGAATGTGGAGTTGGTGGCATGTGAAACCCGCATGTGGAGCATTCGTTTGTGTGGGATGCTCTACCAGGTTCATTCCTAGATAATGCACTCAAAGGGCACTAAGCATAGAGTGTGAAAACTGAGTTTCCTTGAGAGCTGCTTGGAAGCCTGATGGTGTGTGAAGTTAGTGAGCCAAATGGAGTTGTTCTCCCACAAGAACCACTCGGCTGATCCTTCTTCAATGGCCCTTCACCAACATGCAGTGTTTCCTTGATTGAATTAGCTCTCACACCAATATTTGCGTCTAGAGCCTTTGCATTGAGGGCTATCTGAAAACGGCTGTGGCGCTGAAGTTGCCTGTGAATGTGGAGTTGGTGGCATGTGAAACCCGCTTGTGGAGCATTCGTTTGTGTGGGATGCTCGGGAAGCTTCATTTCAGTCCTAGGCACTCAAAGGGCACTAAGCATAGAGTGTGAAAACTGAGTTTCCTTGAGAGCTGCTTGGAAGCCTGATGGTGTGTGAAGTTAGTGAGCCAAATGGAGTTGTTCTCCCACAAGAACCACTCGGTTGATCCTTCTTCAATATGCCCTTCACCAACATGCAGTGTTTCCTTGATTGAATTAGCTCTCACACCAATATTTGTGTCTAGAGCCTTTGCATTGAGGGCTATCTGAAAACGGCTGTGGCGCTGAAGTTACCTGTGAATGTGGAGTTGGTGGAATGTGAAACCCGCATGTGGAGCATTTCTTTGTGTGGGATACTCTACCAGGTTCATTCCTAGATAATGCACTCAAAGGGCACTAAGCATAGAGTGTGAAAACTGAGTTTCCTTGAGAGCTGCTTGGAAGCCTGATGGTGTGTGAAGTTAGTGAGCCAAATGGAGTTGTTCTCCCACAAGAACCACTCGGCTGATCCTTCTTCAATGGCCCTTCACCAACATGCAGTGTTTCCTTGATTGAATTAGCTCTCACACCAATATTTGCATCTAGAGCCTTTGCATTGAGGGCTATCTGAAAACGGCTGTGGCGCTGAAGTTGCCTGTGAATGTGGAGTTGGTGGCATGTGAAACCCGCATGTGGAGCATTCGTTTGTGTGGGATGCTCGCCAAGCTTCATTTCAGTCCTAGGCACTCAAAGGGCACTAAGCATAGAGTGTGAAAACTGAGTTTCCTTGAGAGCTGCTTGGAAGCCTGATGGTGTGTGAAGTTAGTGAGCCAAATGGAGTTGTTCTCCCACAAGAACCACTCGGCTGATCCTTCTTCAATATGCCCTTCACCAACATGCAGTGTTTCCTTGATTGAATTAATTCTCACCACCAATATTTGCATCTAGAGCCTTTGCATTGAGGGCTATCTGAAAACGGCTGTGGCGCTGAAGTTGCCTGTGAATGTGGAGTTGGTGGCATGTGAAACCCGCTTGTGGAGCATTCGTTTGTGTGGGATGCTCTACCAGGTTCATTCCTAGATAATGCACTCAAAGGGCACTAAGCATAGAGTGTGAAAACTGAGTTTCCTTGAGAGCTGCTTGGAAGCCTGATGGTGTGTGAAGTTAGTGAGCCAAATGGAGTTGTTCTCCCACAAGAACCACTCGGCTGATCCTTCTTCAATATGCCCTTCACCAACATGCAGTGTTTCCTTGATTGAATTAACTCTCACACCAATATTTGCGTCTAGAGCCTTTGCATTGAGGGCTATCTGAAAACGGCTGTGGCGCTGAGGTTGCCTGTGAATGTGGAGTTGGTGGCATGTGAAACCCGCTTGTGGAGCATTCGTTTGTGTGGGATGCTCTACCAGGTTCATTCCTAGATAATGCACTCAAAGGGCACTAAGCATAGAGTGTGAAAACTGAGTTTCCTTGAGAGCTGCTTGGAAGCCTGATGGTGTGTGAAGTTAGTGAGCCAAATGGAGTTGTTCTCCCACAAGAACCACTCGGCTGATCCTTCTTCAATGGCCCTTCACCAACATGCAGTGTTTCCTTGATTGAATTAGCTCTCACACCAATATTTGCGTCTAGAGCCTTTGCATTGAGGGCTATCTGAAAACGGCTGTGTCGCTGAAGTTGCCTGTCAATGTGGAGTTGGTGGCATGTGAAACCCGCATGTGGAGCATTCGTTTGTGTGGGATGCTCGCCAAGCTTCATTTCAGTCCTCGGCACTCAAAGGGCACTAAGCATAGAGTGTGAAAACTGAGTTTCCTTGAGAGCTGCTTGGAAGCCTGATGGTGTGTGAAGTTAGTGAGCCAAATGGAGTTGTTCTCCCACAAGAACCACTCGGCTGATCCTTCTTCAATATGCCCTTCACCAACATGCAGTGTTTCCTTGATTGAATTAATTCTCACCACCAATATTTGCATCTAGAGCCTTTGCATTGAGGGCTATCTGAAAACGGCTGTGGCGCTGAAGTTGCCTGTGAATGTGGAGTTGGTGGCATGTGAAACCCGCTTGTGGAGCATTCGTTTGTGTGGGATGCTCTACCAGGTTCATTCCTAGATAATGCACTCAAAGGGCACTAAGCATAGAGTGTGAAAACTGAGTTTCCTTGAGAGCTGCTTGGAAGCCTGATGGTGTGTGAAGTTAGTGAGCCAAATGGAGTTGTTCTCCCACAAGAACCACTCGGCTGATCCTTCTTCAATATGCCCTTCACCAACATGCAGTGTTTCCTTGATTGAATTAATTCTCACAACCAATATTTGCGTCTCGAGCCTTTGCATTGAGGGCTATCTGAAAACGGCTGTGGCGCTGAAGTTACCTGTGAATGTGGAGTTGGTGGCATGTGAAACCCGCTTGTGGAGCATTCGTTTGTGTGAGATGCTCTACTAGGTTCATTTCAGTCCTAGGCACTCAAAGGGCACTAAGCATAGAGTGTGAAAACTGAGTTTCCTTGAGAGCTGCTTGGAAGCCTGATGGTGTGTGAAGTTAGTGAGCCAAATGGAGTTGTTCTCCCACAAGAACCACTCGGCTGATCCTTCTTCAATTGCCCTTCACCAACATGCAGTGTTTCCTTGATTGAATTAGCTCTCACACCAATATTTGTGTCTAGAGCCTTTGCATTGAGGGCTATCTGAAAATGGCTGTGGCGCTGAAGTTGCCGGAGAATGTCTAGTTGGTGGCATGTGAAACCCGCATGTGGAGCATTCGTTTGTGTGGGATGCTCTACCAGGTTCATTCCTAGATAATGCACTCAAAGGGCACTAAGCATAGAGTGTGAAAACTGAGTTTCCTTGAGAGCTGCTTGGAAGCCTGATGGTGTGTGAAGTTAGTGAGCCAAATGGAGTTGTTCTCCCACAAGAACCACTCGGCTGATCCTTCTTCAATTGCCCTTCACCAACATGCAGTGTTTCCTTGATTGAATTAGCTCTCACACCAATATTTGCGTCTAGAGCCTTTGCATTGAGGGCTATCTGACAATGGCTGTGGCGCTGAAGTTGCCTGTGAATGTGGAGTTGGTGGCATGTGAAACCCGCATGTGGAGCATTCGTTTGTGTGGGATGCTCTACCAGGTTCATTCCTAGATAATGCACTCAAAGGGCACTAAGCATAGAGTGTGAAAACTGAGTTTCCTTGAGAGCTGCTTGGAAGCCTGATGGTGTGTGAAGTTAGTGAGCCAAATGGAGTTGTTCTCCCACAAGAACCACTCGGCTGATCCTTCTTCAATGGCCCTTCACCAACATGCAGTGTTTCCTTGATTGAATTAGCTCTCACACCAATATTTGCATCTAGAGCCTTTGCATTGAGGGCTATCTGAAAACGGCTGTGGCGCTGAAGTTGCCTGTGAATGTGGAGTTGGTGGCATGTGAAACCCGCATGTGGAGCATTCGTTTGTGTGGGATGCTCGCCAAGCTTCATTTCAGTCCTAGGCACTCAAAGGGCACTAAGCATAGAGTGTGAAAACTGAGTTTCCTTGAGAGCTGCTTGGAAGGCTGATGGTGTGTGAAGTTAGTGAGCCAAATGGAGTTGTTCTCCCACAAGAACCACTCGGCTGATCCTTCTTCAATATGCCCTTCACCAACATGCAGTGTTTCCTTGATTGAATTAATTCTCACCACCAATATTTGCATCTAGAGCCTTTGCATTGAGGGCTATCTGAAAACGGCTGTGGCGCTGAAGTTGCCTGTGAATGTGGAGTTGGTGGCATGTGAAACCCGCTTGTGGAGCATTCGTTTGTGTGGGATGCTCTACCAGGTTCGTTCCTAGATAATGCAGTGAAAGGGCACTAAGCATAGAGTGTGAAAACTGAGTTTCCTTGAGAGCTGCTTGGAAGCCTGATGGTGTGTGAAGTTAGTGAGCCAAATGGAGTTGTTCTCCCACAAGAACCACTCGGCTGATCCTTCTTCAATATGCCCTTCACCAACATGCAGTGTTTCCTTGATTGAATTAGCTCTCACACCAATATTTGCGTCTAGAGCCTTTGCATTGAGGGGTATCTGAAAATGGCTTTGGCGCTGAAGTGGTCTGTGAATGTGGAGTTGGTGGCATGTGAAACCCGCTTGTGGAGCATTCGTTTGTGTGGGATGCTCTACCAGGTTCATTCCTAGATAATGCACTCAAAGGGCACTAAGCATAGAGTGTGAAAACTGAGTTTCCTTGAGAGCTGCTTGGAAGCCTGATGGTGTGTGAAGTTAGTGAGCCAAATGGAGTTGTTCTCCCACAAGAACCACTCGGCTGATCCTTCTTCAATTGCCCTTCACCAACATGCAGTGTTTCCTTGATTGAATTAGCTCTCACACCAATATTTGCGTCTAGAGCCTTTGCATTGAGGGCTATCTGAAAATGGCTGTGGCGCTGAAGTTGCCTGTGAATGTCTAGTTGGTGGCATGTGAAACCCGCATGTGGAGCATTCGTTTGTGTGGGATGCTCTACCAGGTTCATTCCTAGATAATGCACTCAAAGGGCACTAAGCATAGAGTGTGAAAACTGAGTTTCCTTGAGAGCTGCTTGGAAGCCTGATGGTGTGTGAAGTTAGTGAGCCAAATGGAGTTGTTCTCCCACAAGAACCACTCGGCTGATCCTTCTTCAATGGCCCTTCACCAACATGCAGTGTTTCCTTGATTGAATTAGCTCTCACACCAATATTTGCGTCTAGAGCCTTTGCATTGAGGGCTATCTGAAAACGGCTGTGGCGCTGAAGTTGCCTGTGAATGTGGAGTTGGTGGCATGTGAAACCCGCATGTGGAGCATTCGTTTGTGTGGGATGCTCTACCAGGTTCATTCCTAGATAATGCACTCAAAGGGCACTAAGCATAGAGTGTGAAAACTGAGTTTCCTTGAGAGCTGCTTGGAAGCCTGATGGTGTGTGAAGTTAGTGAGCCAAATGGAGTTGTTCTCCCACAAGAACCACTCGGCTGATCCTTCTTCAATGGCCCTTCACCAACATGCAGTGTTTCCTTGATTGAATTAGCTCTCACACAAATATTTGCATCTAGAGCCTTTGCATTGAGGGCTATCTGAAAACGGCTGTGGCGCTGAAGTTGCCTGTGAATGTGGAGTTGGTGGCATGTGAAACCCGCATGTGGAGCATTCGTTTGTGTGGGATGCTCGCCAAGCTTCATTTCAGTCCTCGGCACTCAAAGGGCACTAAGCATAGAGTGTGAAAACTGAGTTTCCTTGAGAGCTGCTTGGAAGCCTGATGGTGTGTGAAGTTAGTGAGCCAAATGGAGTTGTTCTCCCACAAGAACCACTCGGCTGATCCTTCTTCAATATGCCCTTCACCAACATGCAGTGTTTCCTTGATTGAATTAATTCTCACCACCAATATTTGCATCTAGAGCCTTTGCATTGAGGGCTATCTGAAAACGGCTGTGGCGCTGAAGTTGCCTGTGAATGTGGAGTTGGTGGCATGTGAAACCCGCTTGTGGAGCATTCGTTTGTGTGGGATGCTCTACCAGGCTCATTCCTAGATAATGCACTCAAAGGGCACTAAGCATAGAGTGTGAAAACTGAGTTTCCTTGAGAGCTGCTTGGAAGCCTGATGGTGTGTGAAGTTAGTGAGCCAAATGGAGTTGTTCTCCCACAAGAACCACTCGGCTGATCCTTCTTCAATGGCCCTTCACCAACATGCAGTGTTTCCTTGATTGAATTAGCTCTCACACCAATATTTGCGTCTAGAGCCTTTGCATTGAGGGCTATCTGAAAACGGCTGTGTCGCTGAAGTTGCCTGTCAATGTGGAGTTGGTGGCATGTGAAACCCGCATGTGGAGCATTCGTTTGTGTGGGATGCTCGCCAAGCTTCATTTCAGTCCTCGGCACTCAAAGGGCACTAAGCATAGAGTGTGAAAACTGAGTTTCCTTGAGAGCTGCTTGGAAGCCTGATGGTGTGTGAAGTTAGTGAGCCAAATGGAGTTGTTCTCCCACAAGAACCACTCGGCTGATCCTTCTTCAATATGCCCTTCACCAACATGCAGTGTTTCCTTGATTGAATTAATTCTCACCACCAATATTTGCATCTAGAGCCTTTGCATTGAGGGCTATCTGAAAACGGCTGTGGCGCTGAAGTTGCCTGTGAATGTGGAGTTGGTGGCATGTGAAACCCGCTTGTGGAGCATTCGTTTGTGTGGGATGCTCTACCAGGTTCATTCCTAGATAATGCACTCAAAGGGCACTAAGCATAGAGTGTGAAAACTGAGTTTCCTTGAGAGCTGCTTGGAAGCCTGATGGTGTGTGAAGTTAGTGAGCCAAATGGAGTTGTTCTCCCACAAGAACCACTCGGCTGATCCTTCTTCAATATGCCCTTCACCAACATGCAGTGTTTCCTTGATTGAATTAATTCTCACAACCAATATTTGCGTCTCGAGCCTTTGCATTGAGGGCTATCTGAAAACGGCTGTGGCGCTGAAGTTACCTGTGAATGTGGAGTTGGTGGCATGTGAAACCCGCTTGTGGAGCATTCGTTTGTGTGAGATGCTCTACTAGGTTCATTTCAGTCCTAGGCACTCAAAGGGCACTAAGCATAGAGTGTGAAAACTGAGTTTCCTTGAGAGCTGCTTGGAAGCCTGATGGTGTGTGAAGTTAGTGAGCCAAATGGAGTTGTTCTCCCACAAGAACCACTCGGCTGATCCTTCTTCAATTGCCCTTCACCAACATGCAGTGTTTCCTTGATTGAATTAGCTCTCACACCAATATTTGTGTCTAGAGCCTTTGCATTGAGGGCTATCTGAAAATGGCTGTGGGGCTGAAGTTGCCGGAGAATGTCTAGTTGGTGGCATGTGAAACCCGCATGTGGAGCATTCGTTTGTGTGGGATGCTCTACCAGGTTCATTCCTAGATAATGCACTCAAAGGGCACTAAGCATAGAGTGTGAAAACTGAGTTTCCTTGAGAGCTGCTTGGAAGCCTGATGGTGTGTGAAGTTAGTGAGCCAAATGGAGTTGTTCTCCCACAAGAACCACTCGGCTGATCCTTCTTCAATTGCCCTTCACCAACATGCAGTGTTTCCTTGATTGAATTAGCTCTCACACCAATATTTGCGTCTAGAGCCTTTGCATTGAGGGCTATCTGAAAATGGCTGTGGCGCTGAAGTTGCCTGTGAATGTGGAGTTGGTGGCATGTGAAACCCGCATGTGGAGCATTCGTTTGTGTGGGATGCTCTACCAGGTTCATTCCTAGATAATGCACTCAAAGGGCACTAAGCATAGAGTGTGAAAACTGAGTTTCCTTGAGAGCTGCTTGGAAGCCTGATGGTGTGTGAAGTTAGTGAGCCAAATGGAGTTGTTCTCCCACAAGAACCACTCGGCTGATCCTTCTTCAATGGCCCTTCACCAACATGCAGTGTTTCCTTGATTGAATTAGCTCTCACACCAATATTTGCATCTAGAGCCTTTGCATTGAGGGCTATCTGAAAACGGCTGTGGCGCTGAAGTTGCCTGTGAATGTGGAGTTGGTGGCATGTGAAACCCGCATGTGGAGCATTCGTTTGTGTGGGATGCTCGCCAAGCTTCATTTCAGTCCTAGGCACTCAAAGGGCACTAAGCATAGAGTGTGAAAACTGAGTTTCCTTGAGAGCTGCTTGGAAGGCTGATGGTGTGTGAAGTTAGTGAGCCAAATGGAGTTGTTCTCCCACAAGAACCACTCGGCTGATCCTTCTTCAATATGCCCTTCACCAACATGCAGTGTTTCCTTGATTGAATTAATTCTCACCACCAATATTTGCATCTAGAGCCTTTGCATTGAGGGCTATCTGAAAACGGCTGTGGCGCTGAAGTTGCCTGTGAATGTGGAGTTGGTGGCATGTGAAACCCGCTTGTGGAGCATTCGTTTGTGTGGGATGCTCTACCAGGTTCGTTCCTAGATAATGCAGTGAAAGGGCACTAAGCATAGAGTGTGAAAACTGAGTTTCCTTGAGAGCTGCTTGGAAGCCTGATGGTGTGTGAAGTTAGTGAGCCAAATGGAGTTGTTCTCCCACAAGAACCACTCGGCTGATCCTTCTTCAATATGCCCTTCACCAACATGCAGTGTTTCCTTGATTGAATTAGCTCTCACACCAATATTTGCGTCTAGAGCCTTTGCATTGAGGGGTATCTGAAAATGGCTTTGGCGCTGAAGTGGTCTGTGAATGTGGAGTTGGTGGCATGTGAAACCCGCTTGTGGAGCATTCGTTTGTGTGGGATGCTCTACCAGGTTCATTCCTAGATAATGCACTCAAAGGGCACTAAGCATAGAGTGTGAAAACTGAGTTTCCTTGAGAGCTGCTTGGAAGCCTGATGGTGTGTGAAGTTAGTGATCCAAATGGAGTTGTTCTCCCACAAGAACCACTCGGCTGATCCTTCTTCAATTGCCCTTCACCAACATGCAGTGTTTCCTTGATTGAATTAGCTCTCACACCAATATTTGCGTCTAGAGCCTTTGCATTGAGGGCTATCTGAAAATGGCTGTGGCGCTGAAGTTGCCTGTGAATGTCTAGTTGGTGGCATGTGAAACCCGCATGTGGAGCATTCGTTTGTGTGGGATGCTCTACCAGGTTCATTCCTAGATAATGCACTCAAAGGGCACTAAGCATAGAGTGTGAAAACTGAGTTTCCTTGAGAGCTGCTTGGAAGCCTGATGGTGTGTGAAGTTAGTGAGCCAAATGGAGTTGTTCTCCCACAAGAACCACTCGGCTGATCCTTCTTCAATGGCCCTTCACCAACATGCAGTGTTTCCTTGATTGAATTAGCTCTCACACCAATATTTGCGTCTAGAGCCTTTGCATTGAGGGCTATCTGAAAACGGCTGTGGCGCTGAAGTTGCCTGTGAATGTGGAGTTGGTGGCATGTGAAACCCGCATGTGGAGCATTCGTTTGTGTGGGATACTCTACCAGGTTCATTCCTAGATAATGCACTCAAAGGGCACTAAGCATAGAGTGTGAAAACTGAGTTTCCTTGAGAGCTGCTTGGAAGCCTGATGGTGTGTGAAGTTAGTGAGCCAAATGGAGTTGTTCTCCCACAAGAACCACTCGGCTGATCCTTCTTCAATGGCCCTTCACCAACATGCAGTGTTTCCTTGATTGAATTAGCTCTCACACAAATATTTGCATCTAGAGCCTTTGCATTGAGGGCTATCTGAAAACGGCTGTGGCGCTGAAGTTGCCTGTGAATGTGGAGTTGGTGGCATGTGAAACCCGCATGTGGAGCATTCGTTTGTGTGGGATGCTCGCCAAGCTTCATTTCAGTCCTAGGCACTCAAAGGGCACTAAGCATACAGTGTGAAAACTGAGTTTCCTTGAGAGCTGCTTGGAAGGCTGATGGTGTGTGAAGTTAGTGAGCCAAATGGAGTTGTTCTCCCACAAGAACCACTCGGCTGATCCTTCTTCAATATGCCCTTCACCAACATGCAGTGTTTCCTTGATTGAATTAATTCTCACCACCAATATTTGCATCTAGAGCCTTTGCATTGAGGGCTATCTGAAAACGGCTGTGGCGCTGAAGTTGCCTGTGAATGTGGAGTTGGTGGCATGTGAAACCCGCTTGTGTAGCATTCGTTTGTGTGGGATGCTCTACCAGGCTCATTCCTAGATAATGCACTCAAAGGGCACTAAGCATAGAGTGTGAAAACTGAGTTTCCTTGAGAGCTGCTTGGAAGCCTGATGGTGTGGGAAGTTAGTGAGCCAAATGGAGTTGTTCTCCCACAAGAACCACTCGGCTGATCCTTCTTCAATATGCCCTTCACCAACATGCAGTGTTTCCTTGATTGAATTAGCTCTCACACCAATATTTGCATCTAGAGCCTTTGCATTGAGGGCTATCTGAAAACGGCTGTGGCGCTGAGGTTGCCTGTGAATGTGGAGTTGGTGGCATGTGAAACCCGCTTGTGGAGCATTCGTTTGTGTGGGATGCTCTACCAGGTTCATTCCTAGATAATGCACTCAAAGGGCACTAAGCATAGAGTGTGAAAACTGAGTTTCCTTGAGAGCTGCTTGGAAGCCTGATGGTGTGTGAAGTTAGTGAGCCAAATGGAGTTGTTCTCCCACAAGAACCACTCGGCTGATCCTTCTTCAATTGCCCTTCACCAACATGCAGTGTTTCCTTGATTGAATTAGCTCTCACACCAATATTTGCGTCTAGAGCCTTTGCATTGAGGGCTATCTGAAAACGGCTGTGGCGCTGAAGTTGCCTGTGAATGTGGAGTTGGTGGCATGTGAAACCCGCATGTGGAGCATTCGTTTGTGTGGGATGCTCTACCAGGTTCATTCCTAGATAATGCACTCAAAGGGCACTAAGCATAGAGTGTGAAAACTGAGTTTCCTTGAGAGCTGCTTGGAAGCCTGATGGTGTGTGAAGTTAGTGAGCCAAATGGAGTTGTTCTCCCACAAGAACCACTCGGCTGATCCTTCTTCAATATGCCCTTCACCAACATGCAGTGTTTCCTTGATTGAATTAGCTCTCACACCAATATTTGCGTCTAGAGCCTTTGCATTGAGGGCTATCTGAAAACGGCTGTGGCGCTGAAGTTGCCTGTGAATGTGGAGTTGGTGGCATGTGAAACCCGCATGTGGAGCATTCGTTTGTGTGGGATGCTCTACCAGGTTCATTCCTAGATAATGCACTCAAAGGGCACTAAGCATAGAGTGTGAAAACTGAGTTTCCTTGAGAGCTGCTTGGAAGCCTGATGGTGTGTGAAGTTAGTGAGCCAAATGGAGTTGTTCTCCCACAAGAACCACTCGGCTGATCCTTCTTCAATGGCCCTTCACCAACATGCAGTGTTTCCTTGATTGAATTAGCTCTCACACCAATATTTGCGTCTAGAGCCTTTGCATTGAGGGCTATCTGAAAACGGCTGTGGCGCTGAAGTTGCCTGTGAATGTGGAGTTGGTGGCATGTGAAACCCGCTTGTGGAGCATTCGTTTGTGTGGGATGCTCGCCAAGCTTCATTTCAGTCCTAGGCACTCAAAGGGCACTAAGCATAGAGTGTGAAAACTGAGTTTCCTTGAGAGCTGCTTGGAAGCCTGATGGTGTGTGAAGTTAGTGAGCGAAATGGAGTTGTTCTCCCACAAGAACCACTCGGTTGATCCTTCTTCAATATGCCCTTCACCAACATGCAGTGTTTCCTTGATTGAATTAGCTCTCACACCAATATTTGTGTCTAGAGCCTTTGCATTGAGGGCTATCTGAAAACGGCTGTGGCGCTGAAGTTACCTGTGAATGTGGAGTTGGTGGAATGTGAAACCCGCATGTGGAGCATTTCTTTGTGTGGGATACTCTACCAGGTTCATTCCTAGATAATGCACTCAAAGGGCACTAAGCATAGAGTGTGAAAACTGAGTTTCCTTGAGAGCTGCTTGGAAGCCTGATGGTGTGTGAAGTTAGTGAGCCAAATGGAGTTGTTCTCCCACAAGAACCACTCGGCTGATCCTTCTTCAATGGCCCTTCACCAACATGCAGTGTTTCCTTGATTGAATTAGCTCTCACACCAATATTTGCATCTAGAGCCTTTGCATTGAGGGCTATCTGAAAACGGCTGTGGCGCTGAAGTTGCCTGTGAATGTGGAGTTGGTGGCATGTGAAACCCGCATGTGGAGCATTCGTTTGTGTGGGATGCTCGCCAAGCTTCATTTCAGTCCTAGGCACTCAAAGGGCACTAAGCATAGAGTGTGAAAACTGAGTTTCCTTGAGAGCTGCTTGGAAGCCTGATGGTGTGTGAAGTTAGTGAGCCAAATGGAGTTGTTCTCCCACAAGAACCACTCGGCTGATCCTTCTTCAATATGCCCTTCACCAACATGCAGTGTTTCCTTGATTGAATTAGCTCTCACACCAATATTTGCATCTAGAGCCTTTGCATTGAGGGCTATCTGAAAACGGCTGTGGCGCTGAAGTTGCCTGTGAATGTGGAGTTGGTGGCATGTGAAACCCGCTTGTGGAGCATTCGTTTGTGTGGGATGCTCTACCAGGTTCATTCCTAGATAATGCACTCAAAGGGCACTAAGCATAGAGTGTGAAAACTGAGTTTCCTTGAGAGCTGCTTGGAAGCCTGATGGTGTGTGAAGTTAGTGAGCCAAATGGAGTTGTTCTCCCACAAGAACCACTCGGCTGATCCTTCTTCAATATGCCCTTCACCAACATGCAGTGTTTCCTTGATTGAATTAGCTCTCACACCAATATTTGCGTCTAGAGCCTTTGCATTGAGGGCTATCTGAAAACGGCTCTGGCGCTGAGGTTGCCTGTGAATGTGGAGTTGGTGGCATGTGAAACCCGCTTGTGGAGCATTCGTTTGTGTGGGATGCTCTACCAGGTTCATTCCTAGATAATGCACTCAAAGGGCACTAAGCATAGAGTGTGAAAACTGAGTTTCCTTGAGAGCTGCTTGGAAGCCTGATGGTGTGTGAAGTTAGTGAGCCAAATGGAGTTGTTCTCCCACAAGAACCACTCGGCTGATCCTTCTTCAATGGCCCTTCACCAACATGCAGTGTTTCCTTGATTGAATTAGCTCTCACACCAATATTTGCGTCTAGAGCCTTTGCATTGAGGGCTATCTGAAAACGGCTGTGTCGCTGAAGTTGCCTGTGAATGTGGAGTTGGTGGCATGTGAAACCCGCATGTGGAGCATTCGTTTGTGTGGGATGCTCGCCAAGCTTCATTTCAGTCCTAGGCACTCAAAGGGCACTAAGCATAGAGTGTGAAAACTGAGTTTCCTTGAGAGCTGCTTGGAAGCCTGATGGTGTGTGAAGTTAGTGAGCCAAATGGAGTTGTTCTCCCACAAGAACCACTCGGCTGATCCTTCTTCAATATGCCCTTCACCAACATGCAGTGTTTCCTTGATTGAATTAATTCTCACCACCAATATTTGCATCTAGAGCCTTTGCATTGAGGGCTATCTGAAAACGGCTGTGGCGCTGAAGTTGCCTGTGAATGTGGAGTTGGTGGCATGTGAAACCCGCTTGTGGAGCATTCGTTTGTGTGGGATGCTCTACCAGGTTCATTCCTAGATAATGCACTCAAAGGGCACTAAGCATAGAGTGTGAAAACTGAGTTTCCTTGAGAGCTGCTTGGAAGCCTGATGGTGTGTGAAGTTAGTGAGCCAAATGGAGTTGTTCTCCCACAAGAACCACTCGGCTGATCCTTCTTCAATATGCCCTTCACCAACATGCAGTGTTTCCTTGATTGAATTAGCTCTCACACCAATATTTGCGTCTAGAGCCTTTGCATTGAGGGCTATCTGAAAACGGCTGTGGCGCTGAGGTTGCCTGTGAATGTGGAGTTGGTGGCATGTGAAACCCGCTTGTGGAGCATTCGTTTGTGTGGGATGCTCTACCAGGTTCATTTCAGTCCTAGGCACTCAAAGGGCACTAAGCATAGAGTGTGAAAACTGAGTTTCCTTGAGAGCTGCTTGGAAGCCTGATGGTGTGTGAAGTTAGTGAGCCAAATGGAGTTGTTCTCCCACAAGAACCACTCGGCTGATCCTTCTTCAATTGCCCTTCACCAACATGCAGTGTTTCCTTGATTGAATTAGCTCTCACAGCAATATTTGCGTCTAGAGCCTTTGCATTGAGGGCTATCTGAAAATGGCTGTGGCGCTGAAGTTGCCTGTGAATGTCTAGTTGGTGGCATGTGAAACCCGCATGTGGAGCATTCGTTTGTGTGGGATGCTCTACCAGGTTCATTCCTAGATAATGCACTCAAAGGGCACTAAGCATAGAGTGTGAAAACTGAGTTTCCTTGAGAGCTGCTTGGAAGCCTGATGGTGTGTGAAGTTAGTGAGCCAAATGGAGTTGTTCTCCCACAAGAACCACTCGGCTGATCCTTCTTCAATATGCCCTTCACCAACATGCAGTGTTTCCTTGATTGAATTAGCTCTCACACCAATATTTGCGTCTAGAGCCTTTGCATTGAGGGCTATCTGAAAACGGCTGTGGCGCTGAAGTTGCCTGTGAATGTGGAGTTGGTGGCATGTGAAACCCGCATGTGGAGCATTCGTTTGTGTGGGATGCTCTACCAGGTTCATTCCTAGATAATGCACTCAAAGGGCACTAAGCATAGAGTGTGAAAACTGAGTTTCCTTGAGAGCTGCTTGGAAGCCTGATGGTGTGTGAAGTTAGTGAGCCAAATGGAGTTGTTCTCCCACAAGAACCACTCGGCTGATCCTTCTTCAATGGCCCTTCACCAACATGCAGTGTTTCCTTGATTGAATTAGCTCTCACACCAATATTTGCGTCTAGAGCCTTTGCATTGAGGGCTATCTGAAAACGGCTGTGGCGCTGAAGTTGCCTGTGAATGTGGAGTTGGTGGCATGTGAAACCCGCATGTGGAGCATTCGCTGTGTGGGATGCTCTACCAGGTTGATTCCTAGATAATGCACTCAAAGGGCACTAAGCATAGAGTGTGAAAACTGAGTTTCCTTGAGAGCTGCTTGGAAGCCTGATGGTGTGTGAAGTTAGTGAGCCAAATGGAGTTGTTCTCCCACAAGAACCACTCGGCTGATCCTTCTTCAATATGCCCTTCACCAACATGCAGTGTTTCCTTGATTGAATTAGCTCTCACACCAATATTTGCGTCTAGAGCCTTTATGCATTGAGGGCTATCTGAAAACGGCTGTGGCGCTGAAGTTGCCTGTGAATGTGGAGTTGGTGGCATGTGAAACCCGCATGTGGAGCATTCGTTTGTGTGGGATGCTCTACCAGGTTCATTCCTAGATAATGCACTCAAAGGGCACTAAGCATAGAGTGTGAAAACTGAGTTTCCTTGAGAGCTGCTTGGAAGCATGATGGTGTGTGAAGTTAGTGAGCCAAATGGAGTTGTTCTCCCACAAGAACCACTCGGCTGATCCTTCTTCAATATGCCCTTCACCAACATGCAGTGTTTCCTTGATTGAATTAGCTCTCACACCAATATTTGCGTCTAGAGCCTTTGCATTGAGGGCTATCTGAAAACGGCTGTAGCGCTGAGGTTGCCTGTGAATGTGGAGTTGGTGGCATGTGAAACCCGCTTGTGGAGCATTCGTTTGTGTGGGATGCTCTACCAGGTTCATTCCTAGATAATGCACTCAAAGGGCACTAAGCATAGAGTGTGAAAACTGAGTTTCCTTGAGAGCTGCTTGGAAGCCTGATGGTGTGTGAAGTTAGTGAGCCAAATGGAGTTGTTCTCCCACAAGAACCACTCGGCTGATCCTTCTTCAATATGCCCTTCACCAACATGCAGTGTTTCCTTGATTGAATTAGCTCTCACACCAATATTTGCGTCTAGAGCCTTTGCATTGAGGGCTATCTGAAAATGGCTGTGGCGCTGAGGTTGCCTGTGAATGTGGAGTTGGTGGCATGTGAAACCCGCATGTGGAGCATTCGTTTGTGTGGGATGCTCTACCAGGTTCATTCCTAGATAATGCACTCAAAGGGCACTAAGCATAGAGTGTGAAAACTGAGTTTCCTTGAGAGCTGCTTGGAAGCCTGATGGTGTGTGAAGTTAGTGAGCCAAATGGAGTTGTTCTCCCACAAGAACCACTCGGCTGATCCTTCTTCAATTGCCCTTCACCAACATGCAGTGTTTCCTTGATTGAATTAGCTCTCACACCAATATTTGCGTCTAGAGCCTTTGCATTGAGGGCTATCTGAAAATGGCTGTGGCGCTGAAGTTGTCTGTGAATGTCTAGTTGGTGGCTTGTGAAACCCGCATGTGGAGCATTCGTTTGTGTGGGATGCTCTACCAGGTTCATTCCTAGATAATGCACTCAAAGGGCACTAAGCATAGAGTGTGAAAACTGAGTTTCCTTGAGAGCTGCTTGGAAGCCTGATGGTGTGTGAAGTTAGTGAGCCAGATGGAGTTGTTCTCCCACAAGAACCACTCGGCTGATCCTTCTTCAATGGCCCTTCACCAACATGCAGTGTTTCCTTGATTGAATTAGCTCTCACACCAATATTTGCGTCTAGAGCCTTTGCATTGAGGGCTATCTGAAAACGGCTGTGGCGCTGAAGTTGCCTGTGAATGTGGAGTTGGTGGCATGTGAAACCCGCATGTGGAGCATTCGTTTGTGTGGGATGCTCGCCAAGCTTCATTTCAGTCCTAGGCACTCAAAGGGCACTAAGCATAGAGTGTGAAAACTGAGTTTCCTTGAGAGCTGCTTGGAAGCCTGATGGTGTGTGAAGTTAGTATTGAGCCAAATGGAGTTGTTCTCCCACAAGAACCACTCGGCTGATCCTTCTTCAATATGCCCTTCACCAACATGCAGTGTTTCCTTGATTGAATTAGCTCTCACACCAATATTTGCGTCTAGAGCCTTTGCATTGAGGGCTATCTGAAAACGGCTGTGGCGCTGAAGTTGCCTGTGAATGTGGAGTTGGTGGCATGTGAAACCCGCTTGTGGAGCATTCGTTTGTGTGGGATGCTCTACCAGGTTCATTCCTAGATAATGCACTCAAAGGGCACTAAGCATAGAGTGTGAAAACTGAGTTTCCTTGAGAGCTGCTTGGAAGCCTGATGGTGTGTGAAGTTAGTGAGCCAAATGGAGTTGTTCTCCACAAGAACCACTCGGCTGATCCTTCTTCAATATGCCCTTCACCAACATGCAGTGTTTCCTTGATTGAATTAGCTCTCACACCAATATTTGCGTCTAGAGCCTTTGCATTGAGGGCTATATGAAAATGGCTGTGGCGCTGAAGTTGCCTGAGAATGTCTAGTTGGTGGCATGTGAAACCCGCATGTGGAGCATTCGTTTGTGTGGGATGCTCTACCAGGTTCATTCCTAGGTAATGCACTCATAGGGCACTAAGCATAGAGTGTGTAAACTGAGTTTCCTTGAGAGCTGCTTGGAAGCCTGATGGTGTGTGAAGTTAGTGAGCCAAATGGAGTTGTTCTCCCACAAGAACCACTCGGCTGATCCTTCTTCAATATGCCCTTCACCAACATGCAGTGTTGCCTTGATTGAATTAGCTCTCACACCAATATTTGCATCTAGAGCCTTTGCATTGAGGGCTATCTGAAACGGCTGTGGCGCTGAAGTTGCCTGTGAATGTGGAGTTGGTGCATGTGAAACCCGCATGTGGAGCATTCGTTTGTGTGGGATGCTCTACCAGGTTCATTCCTAGAAAATGCACTCAAAGGGCACTAAGCATAGAGTGTGAAAACTGAGTTTCCTTGAGAGCTGCTTGGAAGCCTGATGGTGTGTGAAGTTAGTGAGCCAAATGGAGTTGTTCTCCCACAAGAACCACTCGGCTGATCCTTCTTCAATATGCCCTTCACCAACATGCATTGTTTCCTTGATTGAATTAGCTCTCACACCAATATTTGCGTCTAGAGCCTTTGCATTGAGGGCTATCTGAAAACGGCTGTGGCGCTGAAGTTGCCTGTGAATGTGGAGTTGGTGGCATGTGAAACCCGCATGTGGAGCATTCGTTTGTGTGGGATGCTCTACCAGGTTCATTCCTAGATAATGCACTCAAAGGGCACTAAGCATAGAGTGTGAAAACTGAGTTTCCTTGAGAGCTGCTTGGAAGCCTGATGGTGTGTGAAGTTAGTGAGCCAAATGGAGTTGTTCTCCCACAAGAACCACTCGGCTGATCCTTCTTCAATGGCCCTTCACCAACATGCAGTGTTTCCTTGATTGAATTAGCTCTCACACCAATATTTGCGTCTAGAGCCTTTGCATTGAGGGCTATCTGAAAACGGCTGTGGCGCTGAAGTTGCCTGTGAATGTGGAGTTGGTGGCATGTGAAACCCGCATGTGGAGCATTCGTTTGTGTGGGATGCTCGCCAAGCTTCATTTCAGTCCTAGGCACTCAAAGGGCACTAAGCATAGAGTGTGAAAACTGAGTTTCCTTGAGAGCTGCTTGGAAGCCTGATGGTGTGTGAAGTTAGTGAGCCAAATGGAGTTGTTCTCCCACAAGAACCACTCGGCTGATCCTTCTTCAATATGCCCTTCACCAACATGCAGTGTTTCCTTGATTGAATTAGCTCTCACACCAATATTTGTGTCTAGAGCCTTTGCATTGAGGGCTATCTGAAAACGGCTGTGGCGCTGAAGTTACCTGTCAATGTGGAGTTGGTGGAATGTGAAACCCGCATGTGGAGCATTTGTTTGTGTGGGATACTCTACCAGGTTCATTCCTAGATAATGCACTCAAAGGGCACTAAACATATAGTGTGAAAACTGAGTTTCCTTGAGAGCTGCTTGGAAGCCTGATGGTGTGTGAAGTTAGTGAGCCAAATGGAGTTGTTCTCCCACAAGAACCACTCGGCTGATCCTTCTTCAATATGCCCTTCACCAACATGCAGTGTTGCCTTGATTGAATTAGCTCTCACACCAATATTTGCGTCTAGAGCCTTTGCATTGAGGGCTATCTGAAAACGGCTGTGGCGCTGAAGTTGCCTGTGAATGTGGAGTTGGTGGCATGTGAAACCCGCATGTGGAGCATTCGTTTGTGTGGGATGCTCTACCAGGTTCATTCCTAGATAATGCACTCAAAGGGCACTAAGCATAGAGTGTGAAAACTGAGTTTCCTTGAGAGCTGCTTGGAAGCCTGATGGTGTGTGAAGTTAGTGAGCCAAATGGAGTTGTTCTCCCACAAGAACCACTCGGCTGATCCTTCTTCAATATGCCCTTCACCAACATGCAGTGTTGCCTTGATTGAATTAGCTCTCACAGCAATATTTGCGTCTAGAGCCTTTGCATTGAGGGCTATCTGAAAACGGCTGTGGCGCTGAGGTTGCCTGTGAATGTGGAGTTGGTGGCATGTGAAACCCGCTTGTGGAGCATTCGTTTGTGTGGGATGCTCTACCAGGTTCATTCCTAGATAATGCACTCAAAGGGCACTAAGCATAGAGTGTGAAAACTGAGTTTCCTTGAGAGCTGCTTGGAAGCCTGATGGTGTGTGAAGCTAGTGAGCCAAATGGAGTTGTTCTCCCACAAGAACCACTCGGCTGATCCTTCTTCAATATGCCCTTCACCAACATGCAGTGTTTCCTTGATTGAATTAGCTCTCACACCAATATTTGCGTCTAGAGCCTTTGCATTGAGGGCTATCTGAAAACGGCTGTGGCGCTGAAGTTGCCTGTGAATGTGGAGTTGGTGGCATGTGAAACCCGCATGTGGAGCATTCGTTTGTGTGGGATGCTCTACCAGGTTCATTCCTAGATAATGCACTCAAAGGGCACTAAGCATAGAGTGTGAAAACTGAGTTTCCTTGAGAGCTGCTTGGAAGCCTGATGGTGTGTGAAGTTAGTGAGCCAAATGGAGTTGTTCTCCCACAAGAACCACTCGGCTGATCCTTCTTCGATGGCCCTTCACCAACATGCAGTGTTTCCTTGATTGAATTAGCTCTCACACCAATATTTGCGTCTAGAGCCTTTGCATTGAGGGCTATCTGAAAACGGCTGTGGCGCTGAAGTTGCCTGTGAATGTGGAGTTGGTGGCATGTGAAACCCGCATGTGGAGCATTCGTTTGTGTGGGATGCTCGCCAAGCTTCCTTTCAGTACTAGGCACTCAAAGGGCACTAAGCATAGAGTGTGAAAACTGAGTTTCCTTTAGAGCTGCTTCGAAGCCTGATGGTGTGTGAAGTTAGTGAGCCAATTGGAGTTGTTCTCCCACAAGAACCACTCGGCTGATCCTTCTTCAATATGCCCTTCACCAACATGCAGTGTTTCCTTGATTGAATTAGCTCTCACACAAATATTTGTGTCTAGAGCCTTTGCATTGAGGGCTATCTGATAACGGCTGTGGCGCTGAAGTTACCTGTCAATGTGGAGTTGGTGGAATGTGAAACCCGCATGTGGAGCATTTGTTTGTGTGGGATGCTCTACCAGGTTCATTCCTAGAAAATGCACTCAAAGGGCACTAAACATAGAGTGTGAAAACTGAGTTTCCTTGAGAGCTGCTTGGAAGCCTGATGGTGTGTGAAGTTAGTGAGCCAAATGGAGTTGTTCTCCACAAGAACCACTCGGCTGATCCTTCTTCAATATGCCCTTCACCAACATGCAGTGTTTCCTTGATTGAATTAGCTCTCACACCAATATTTGCGTCTAGAGCCTTTGCATTGAGGGCTATCTGAAAACGGCTGTGGCGCTGAAGTTGCCTGTGAATGTGGAGTTGGTGGCATGTGAAACCCGCATGTGGAGCATTCGTTTGTGTGGGATGCTCTACCAGGTTCATTCCTAGATAATGCACTCAAAGGGCACTAAGCATAGAGTGTGAAAACTGAGTTTCCTTGAGAGCTGCTTGGAAGCCTGATGGTGTGTGAAGTTAGTGAGCCAAATGGAGTTGTTCTCCCACAAGAACCACTCGGCTGATCCTTCTTCAATGGCCCTTCACCAACATGCAGTGTTTCCTTGATTGAATTAGCTCTCACACCAATATTTGCGTCTAGAGCCTTTGCATTGAGGGCTATCTGAAAACGGCTGTGGCGCTGAAGTTGCCTGTGAATGTGGAGTTGGTGGCATGTGAAACCCGCATGTGGAGCATTCGTTTGTGTGGGATGCTCTACCAGGTTCATTCCTAGATAATGCACTCAAAGGGCACTAAGCATAGAGTGTGAAAACTGAGTTTCCTTGAGAGCTGCTTGGAAGCCTGATGGTGTGTGAAGTTAGTGAGCCAAATGGAGTTGTTCTTCCACAAGAACCACTCGGCTGATCCTTCTTCAATGGCCCTTCACCAACATGCAGTGTTGCCTTGATTGAATTAGCTCTCACACCAATATTTGCGTCTAGAGCCTTTGCATTGAGGGCTATCTGAAAACGGCTGTGGCGCTGAAGTTGCCTGTGAATGTGGAGTTGGTGGCATGTGAAACCCGCATGTGGAGCATTCGTTTGTGTGGGATGCTCTACCAGGTTCATTCCTAGATAATGCACTCAAAGGGCACTAAGCATAGAGTGTGAAAACTGAGTTTCCTTGAGAGCTGCTTGGAAGCCTGATGGTGTGTGAAGTTAGTGAGCCAAATGGAGTTGTTCTCCCACAAGAACCACTCGGCTGATCCTTCTTCAATGGCCCTTCACCAACATGCAGTGTTTCCTTGATTGAATTAGCTCTCACACCAATATTTGCGTCTAGAGCCTTTGCATTGAGGGCTATCTGAAAACGGCTGTGGCGCTGAAGTTGCCTGTGAGTGTGGAGTTGGTGGCATGTGAAACCCGCATGTGGAGCATTCGTTTGTGTGGGATGCTCGCCAAGCTTCATTTCAGTCCTAGGCACTCAAAGGGCACTAAGCATAGAGTGTGAAAACTGAGTTTCCTTTAGAGCTGCTTGGAAGCCTGATGGTGTGTGAAGTTAGTGAGCCAAATGGAGTTGTTCTCCCACAAGAACCACTCGGCTGATCCTTCTTCAATATGCCCTTCACCAACATGCAGTGTTTCCTTGATTGAATTAGCTCTCACACCAATATTTGTGTCTAGAGCCTTTGCATTGAGGGCTATCTGAAAACGGCTGTGGCGCTGAAGTTACCTGTCAATGTGGAGTTGGTGGAATGTGAAACCCGCATGTGGAGCATTTGTTTGTGTGGGATACTCTACCAGGTTCATTCCTAGATAATGCACTCAAAGGGCACTAAACATAGAGTGTGAAAACTGAGTTTCCTTGAGAGCTGCTTGGAAGCCTGATGGTGTGTGAAGTTAGTGAGCCAAATGGAGTTGTTCTCCCACAAGAACCACTCGGCTGATCCTTCTTCAATATGCCCTTCACCAACATGCAGTGTTGCCTTGATTGAATTAGCTCTCACACCAATATTTGCGTCTAGAGCCTTTGCATTGAGGGCTATCTGAAAACGGCTGTGGCGCTGAAGTTGCCTGTGAATGTGGAGTTGGTGGCATGTGAAACCCGCATGTGGAGCATTCGTTTGTGTGGGATGCTCTACCAGGTTCATTCCTAGATAATGCACTCAAAGGGCACTAAGCATAGAGTGTGAAAACTGAGTTTCCTTGAGAGCTGCTTGGAAGCCTGATGGTGTGTGAAGTTAGTGAGCCAAATGGAGTTGTTCTCCCACAAGAACCACTCGGCTGATCCTTCTTCAATATGCCCTTCACCAACATGCAGTGTTGCCTTGATTGAATTAGCTCTCACAGCAATATTTGCGTCTAGAGCCTTTGCATTGAGGGCTATCTGAAAACGGCTGTAGCGCTGAGGTTGCCTGTGAATGTGGAGTTGGTGGCATGTGAAACCCGCTTGTGGAGCATTCGTTTGTGTGGGATGCTCTACCAGGTTCATTCCTAGATAATGCACTCAAAGGGCACTAAGCATAGAGTGTGAAAACTGAGTTTCCTTGAGAGCTGCTTGGAAGCCTGATGGTGGGTGAAGTTAGTGAGCCAAATGGAGTTGTTCTCCCACAAGAACCACTCGGCTGATCCTTCTTCAATATGCCCTTCACCAACATGCAGTGTTTCCTTGATTGAATTAGCTCTCACACCAATATTTGCGTCTAGAGCCTTTGCATTGAGGGCTATCTGAAAACGGCTGTGGCGCTGAAGTTGCCTGTGAATGTGGAGTTGGTGGCATGTGAAACCCGCATGTGGAGCATTCGTTTGTGTGGGATGCTCTACCAGGTTCATTCCTAGATAATGCACTCAAAGGGCACTAAGCATAGAGTGTGAAAACTGAGTTTCCTTGAGAGCTGCTTGGAAGCCTGATGGTGTGTGAAGTTAGTGAGCCAAATGGAGTTGTTCTCCCACAAGAACCACTCGGCTGATCCTTCTTCAATGGCCCTTCACCAACATGCAGTGTTTCCTTGATTGAATTAGCTCTCACACCAATATTTGCGTCTAGAGCCTTTGCATTGAGGGCTATCTGAAAACGGCTCTGGCGCTGAAGTTGCCTGTGAATGTGGAGTTGGTGGCATGTGAAACCCGCATGTGGAGCATTCGTTTGTGTGGGATGCTCGCCAAGCTTCATTTCAGTCCTAGGCACTCAAAGGGCACTAAGCATAGAGTGTGAAAACTGAGTTTCCTTGAGAGCTGCTTGGAAGCCTGATGGTGTGTGAAGTTAGTGAGCCAAATGGAGTTGTTCTCCCACAAGAACCACTCGGCTGATCCTTCTTCAATATGCCCTTCACCAACATGCAGTGTTTCCTTGATTGAATTAGCTCTCACACCAATATTTGTGTCTAGAGCCTTTGCATTGAGGGCTATCTGAAAACGGCTGTGGCGCTGAAGTTACCTGTCAATGTGGAGTTGGTGGAATGTGAAACCCGCATGTGGAGCATTTGTTTGTGTGGGATACTCTACCAGGTTCATTCCTAGATAATGCACTCAAAGGGCACTAAACATAGAGTGTGAAAACTGAGTTTCCTTGAGAGCTGCTTGGAAGCCTGATGGTGTGTGAAGTTAGTGAGCCAAATGGAGTTGTTCTCCCACAAGAACCACTCGGCTGATCCTTCTTCAATGGCCCTTCACCAACATGCAGTGTTTCCTTGATTGAATTAGCTCTCACACCAATATTTGCGTCTAGAGCCTTTGCATTGAGGGCTATCTGAAAACGGCTGTGGCGCTGAAGTTGCCTGTGAATGTGGAGTTGGTGGCATGTGAAACCCGCATGTGGAGCATTCGTTTGTGTGGGATGCTCTACCAGGTTCATTCCTAGATAATGCACTCAAAGGGCACTAAGCATAGAGTGTGAAAACTGAGTTTCCTTGAGAGCTGCTTGGAAGCCTGATGGTGTGTGAAGTTAGTGAGCCAAATGGAGTTGTTCTTCCACAAGAACCACTCGGCTGATCCTTCTTCAATGGCCCTTCACCAACATGCAGTGTTGCCTTGATTGAATTAGCTCTCACACCAATATTTGCGTCTAGAGCCTTTGCATTGAGGGCTATCTGAAAACGGCTGTGGCGCTGAAGTTGCCTGTGAATGTGGAGTTGGTGGCATGTGAAACCCGCATGTGGAGCATTCGTTTGTGTGGGATGCTCTACCAGGTTCATTCCTAGATAATGCACTCAAAGGGCACTAAGCATAGAGTGTGAAAACTGAGTTTCCTTGAGAGCTGCTTGGAAGCCTGATGGTGTGTGAAGTTAGTGAGCCAAATGGAGTTGTTCTCCCACAAGAACCACTCGGCTGATCCTTCTTCAATGGCCCTTCACCAACATGCAGTGTTTCCTTGATTGAATTAGCTCTCACACCAATATTTGCGTCTAGAGCCTTTGCATTGAGGGCTATCTGAAAACGGCTGTGGCGCTGAAGTTGCCTGTGAGTGTGGAGTTGGTGGCATGTGAAACCCGCATGTGGAGCATTCGTTTGTGTGGGATGCTCGCCAAGCTTCATTTCAGTCCTAGGCACTCAAAGGGCACTAAGCATAGAGTGTGAAAACTGAGTTTCCTTTAGAGCTGCTTGGAAGCCTGATGGTGTGTGAAGTTAGTGAGCCAAATGGAGTTGTTCTCCCACAAGAACCACTCGGCTGATCCTTCTTCAATATGCCCTTCACCAACATGCAGTGTTTCCTTGATTGAATTAGCTCTCACACCAATATTTGCGTCTAGAGCCTTTGCATTGAGGGCTATCTGAAAACGGCTGTGGCGCTGAAGTTGCCTGTGAATGTGGAGTTGGTGGCATGTGAAACCCGCATGTGGAGCATTCGTTTGTGTGGGATGCTCGCCAAGCTTCATTTCAGTCCTAGGCACTCAAAGGGCACTAAGCATAGAGTGTGAAAACTGAGTTTCCTTGAGAGCTTCTTGGAAGCCTGATGGTGTGTGAAGTTAGTGAGCCAAATGGAGTTGTTCTCCCACAAGAACCACTCGGCTGATCCTTCTTCAATATGCCCTTCACCAACATGCAGTGTTTCCTTGATTGAATTAGCTCTCACACCAATATTTGTGTCTAGAGCCTTTGCATTGAGGGCTATCTGAAAACGGCTGTGGCGCTGAAGTTACCTGTCAATGTGGAGTTGGTGGAATGTGAAACCCGCATGTGGAGCATTTGTTTGTGTGGGATACTCTACCAGGTTCATTCCTAGATAATGCACTCAAAGGGCACTAAACATAGAGTGTGAAAACTGAGTTTCCTTGAGAGCTGCTTGGAAGCCTGATGGTGTGTGAAGTTAGTGAGCCAAATGGAGTTGTTCTCCCACAAGAACCACTCGGCTGATCCTTCTTCAATGGCCCTTCACCAACATGCAGTGTTTCCTTGATTGAATTAGCTCTCACACCAATATTTGCGTCTAGAGCCTTTGCATTGAGGGCTATCTGAAAACGGCTGTGGCGCTGAAGTTGCCTGTGAATGTGGAGTTGGTGGCATGTGAAACCCGCATGTGGAGCATTCGTTTGTGTGGGATGCTCTACCAGGTTCATTCCTAGATAATGCACTCAAAGGGCACTAAGCATAGAGTGTGAAAACTGAGTTTCCTTGAGAGCTGCTTGGAAGCCTGATGGTGTGTGAAGTTAGTGAGCCAAATGGAGTTGTTCTTCCACAAGAACCACTCGGCTGATCCTTCTTCAATGGCCCTTCACCAACATGCAGTGTTGCCTTGATTGAATTAGCTCTCACACCAATATTTGCGTCTAGAGCCTTTGCATTGAGGGCTATCTGAAAACGGCTGTGGCGCTGAAGTTGCCTGTGAATGTGGAGTTGGTGGCATGTGAAACCCGCATGTGGAGCATTCGTTTGTGTGGGATGCTCTACCAGGTTCATTCCTAGATAATGCACTCAAAGGGCACTAAGCATAGAGTGTGATAAACTGAGTTTCCTTGAGAGCTGCTTGGAAGCCTGATGGTGTGTGAAGTTAGTGAGCCAAATGGAGTTGTTCTCCCACAAGAACCACTCGGCTGATCCTTCTTCAATGGCCCTTCACCAACATGCAGTGTTTCCTTGATTGAATTAGCTCTCACACCAATATTTGCGTCTAGAGCCTTTGCATTGAGGGCTATCTGAAAACGGCTGTGGCGCTGAAGTTGCCTGTGAGTGTGGAGTTGGTGGCATGTGAAACCCGCATGTGGAGCATTCGTTTGTGTGGGATGCTCGCCAAGCTTCATTTCAGTCCTAGGCACTCAAAGGGCACTAAGCATAGAGTGTGAAAACTGAGTTTCCTTTAGAGCTGCTTGGAAGCCTGATGGTGTGTGAAGTTAGTGAGCCAAATGGAGTTGTTCTCCCACAAGAACCACTCGGCTGATCCTTCTTCAATATGCCCTTCACCAACATGCAGTGTTTCCTTGATTGAATTAGCTCTCACACCAATATTTGTGTCTAGAGCCTTTGCATTGAGGGCTATCTGAAAACGGCTGTGGCGCTGAAGTTACCTGTCAATGTGGAGTTGGTGGAATGTGAAACCCGCATGTGGAGCATTTGTTTGTGTGGGATACTCTACCAGGTTCATTCCTAGATAATGCACTCAAAGGGCACTAAACATAGAGTGTGAAAACTGAGTTTCCTTGAGAGCTGCTTGGAAGCCTGATGGTGTGTGAAGTTAGTGAGCCAAATGGAGTTGTTCTCCCACAAGAACCACTCGGCTGATCCTTCTTCAATATGCCCTTCACCAACATGCAGTGTTGCCTTGATTGAATTAGCTCTCACACCAATATTTGCGTCTAGAGCCTTTGCATTGAGGGCTATCTGAAAACGGCTGTGGCGCTGAAGTTGCCTGTGAATGTGGAGTTGGTGGCATGTGAAACCCGCATGTGGAGCATTCGTTTGTGTGGGATGCTCTACCAGGTTCATTCCTAGATAATGCACTCAAAGGGCACTAAGCATAGAGTGTGAAAACTGAGTTTCCTTGAGAGCTGCTTGGAAGCCTGATGGTGTGTGAAGTTAGTGAGCCAAATGGAGTTGTTCTCCCACAAGAACCACTCGGCTGATCCTTCTTCAATATGCCCTTCACCAACATGCAGTGTTGCCTTGATTGAATTAGCTCTCACAGCAATATTTGCGTCTAGAGCCTTTGCATTGAGGGCTATCTGAAAACGGCTGTAGCGCTGAGGTTGCCTGTGAATGTGGAGTTGGTGGCATGTGAAACCCGCTTGTGGAGCATTCGTTTGTGTGGGATGCTCTACCAGGTTCATTCCTAGATAATGCACTCAAAGGGCACTAAGCATAGAGTGTGAAAACTGAGTTTCCTTGAGAGCTGCTTGGAAGCCTGATGGTGTGTGAAGTTAGTGAGCCAAATGGAGTTGTTCTTCCACAAGAACCACTCGGCTGATCCTTCTTCAATGGCCCTTCACCAACATGCAGTGTTGCCTTGATTGAATTAGCTCTCACACCAATATTTGCGTCTAGAGCCTTTGCATTGAGGGCTATCTGAAAACGGCTGTGGCGCTGAAGTTGCCTGTGAATGTGGAGTTGGTGGCATGTGAAACCCGCATGTGGAGCATTCGTTTGTGTGGGATGCTCTACCAGGTTCATTCCTAGATAATGCACTCAAAGGGCACTAAGCATAGAGTGTGAAAACTGAGTTTCCTTGAGAGCTGCTTGGAAGCCTGATGGTGTGTGAAGTTAGTGAGCCAAATGGAGTTGTTCTCCCACAAGAACCACTCGGCTGATCCTTCTTCAATGGCCCTTCACCAACATGCAGTGTTTCCTTGATTGAATTAGCTCTCACACCAATATTTGCGTCTAGAGCCTTTGCATTGAGGGCTATCTGAAAACGGCTGTGGCGCTGAAGTTGCCTGTGAGTGTGGAGTTGGTGGCATGTGAAACCCGCATGTGGAGCATTCGTTTGTGTGGGATGCTCGCCAAGCTTCATTTCAGTCCTAGGCACTCAAAGGGCACTAAGCATAGAGTGTGAAAACTGAGTTTCCTTTAGAGCTGCTTGGAAGCCTGATGGTGTGTGAAGTTAGTGAGCCAAATGGAGTTGTTCTCCCACAAGAACCACTCGGCTGATCCTTCTTCAATATGCCCTTCACCAACATGCAGTGTTTCCTTGATTGAATTAGCTCTCACACCAATATTTGTGTCTAGAGCCTTTGCATTGAGGGCTATCTGAAAACGGCTGTGGCGCTGAAGTTACCTGTCAATGTGGAGTTGGTGGAATGTGAAACCCGCATGTGGAGCATTTGTTTGTGTGGGATACTCTACCAGGTTCATTCCTAGATAATGCACTCAAAGGGCACTAAACATAGAGTGTGAAAACTGAGTTTCCTTGAGAGCTGCTTGGAAGCCTGATGGTGTGTGAAGTTAGTGAGCCAAATGGAGTTGTTCTCCCACAAGAACCACTCGGCTGATCCTTCTTCAATATGCCCTTCACCAACATGCAGTGTTGCCTTGATTGAATTAGCTCTCACACCAATATTTGCGTCTAGAGCCTTTGCATTGAGGGCTATCTGAAAACGGCTGTGGCGCTGAAGTTGCCTGTGAATGTGGAGTTGGTGGCATGTGAAACCCGCATGTGGAGCATTCGTTTGTGTGGGATGCTCTACCAGGTTCATTCCTAGATAATGCACTCAAAGGGCACTAAGCATAGAGTGTGAAAACTGAGTTTCCTTGAGAGCTGCTTGGAAGCCTGATGGTGTGTGAAGTTAGTGAGCCAAATGGAGTTGTTCTCCCACAAGAACCACTCGGCTGATCCTTCTTCAATATGCCCTTCACCAACATGCAGTGTTGCCTTGATTGAATTAGCTCTCACAGCAATATTTGCGTCTAGAGCCTTTGCATTGAGGGCTATCTGAAAACGGCTGTAGCGCTGAGGTTGCCTGTGAATGTGGAGTTGGTGGCATGTGAAACCCGCTTGTGGAGCATTCGTTTGTGTGGGATGCTCTACCAGGTTCATTCCTAGATAATGCACTCAAAGGGCACTAAGCATAGAGTGTGAAAACTGAGTTTCCTTGAGAGCTGCTTGGAAGCCTGATGGTGGGTGAAGTTAGTGAGCCAAATGGAGTTGTTCTCCCACAAGAACCACTCGGCTGATCCTTCTTCAATATGCCCTTCACCAACATGCAGTGTTTCCTTGATTGAATTAGCTCTCACACCAATATTTGCGTCTAGAGCCTTTGCATTGAGGGCTATCTGAAAACGGCTGTGGCGCTGAAGTTGCCTGTGAATGTGGAGTTGGTGGCATGTGAAACCCGCATGTGGAGCATTCGTTTGTGTGGGATGCTCTACCAGGTTCATTCCTAGATAATGCACTCAAAGGGCACTAAGCATAGAGTGTGAAAACTGAGTTTCCTTGAGAGCTGCTTGGAAGCCTGATGGTGTGTGAAGTTAGTGAGCCAAATGGAGTTGTTCTCCCACAAGAACCACTCGGCTGATCCTTCTTCAATGGCCCTTCACCAACATGCAGTGTTTCCTTGATTGAATTAGCTCTCACACCAATATTTGCGTCTAGAGCCTTTGCATTGAGGGCTATCTGAAAACGGCTGTGGCGCTGAAGTTGCCTGTGAATGTGGAGTTGGTGGCATGTGAAACCCGCATGTGGAGCATTCGTTTGTGTGGGATGCTCGCCAAGCTTCATTTCAGTCCTAGGCACTCAAAGGGCACTAAGCATAGAGTGTGAAAACTGAGTTTCCTTGAGAGCTGCTTGGAAGCCTGATGGTGTGTGAAGTTAGTGAGCCAAATGGAGTTGTTCTCCCACAAGAACCACTCGGCTGATCCTTCTTCAATATGCCCTTCACCAACATGCAGTGTTTCCTTGATTGAATTAGCTCTCACACCAATATTTGTGTCTAGAGCCTTTGCATTGAGGGCTATCTGAAAACGGCTGTGGCGCTGAAGTTACCTGTCA
>NW_026697907.1:0-18594 GCF_030435755.1 Ochotona princeps | reverse complement strand
CATCTAGAGCCTTTGCATTGAGGGCTATCTGAAAACGGCTGTGGCGCTGAATTTTCCTGAAAATGTGGAGTGGTGGCATGTGAAACCCGCATGTGGAGCATTCGTTTGTGTGGGATGCTCTACCAGGTTCATTCCTAGATAATGCACTCAAAGGGCACTAAGCATAGAGTGTGAAAACTGAGTTTCCTTGAGAGCTGCTTGAAGCCTGATGGTGTGTGAAGTTAGTGAGCCAAATGGAGTTGTTCTCCCACAAGAACCACTCGGCTGATCCTTCTTCAATATGCCCTTCACCAACATGCAGTGTTTCCTTGATTGAATTAGCTCTCACACCAATATTTGCGTCTAGAGCCTTTGCATTGAGGGCTATCTGAAAATGGCTGTGGCGCTGAAGTTGCCTGTGAATGTGGAGTTGGTGGCATGTGAAACCCGCATGTGGAGCATTCGTTTGTGTGGGATGCTCTACCAGGTTCATTCCTAGATAATGCACTCAAAGGTCACTAAGCATAGAGTGTGAAAACTGAGTTTCCTTGAGAGCTGCTTGGAAGCCTGATGGTGTGTGAAGTTAGTGAGCCAAATGGAGTTGTTCTCCCACAAGAACCACTCGGCTGATCCTTCTTCAATATGCCCTTCACCAACATGCAGTGTTTCCTTGATTGAATTAGCTCTCACACAAATATTTGCGTCTAGAGCCTTTGCATTGAGGGCTATCTGAAACGGCTGTGGCGCTGAAGTTGCCTGTGAATGTGGAGTTGGTGGCATGTGAAACCCGCATGTGGAGCATTCGTTTGTTTGGGATGCTCTACTAGATTCATTCCTAGATAATGCACTCAAAGGGCACTAAGCATAGAGTGTGAAAACTGAGTTTCCTTGAGAGCTGCTTGGAAGGCTGATGGTGTGTGAAGTTAGTGAGCCAAATGGAGTTGTTCTCCCACAAGAACCACTTGGTTGATCCTTCTTCAATATGCCCTTGACCAACATGCAGTGTTTCCTTGATTGAATTAGCTCTCACACCAATATTTGCGTCTAGAGCCTTTGCATTGAGGGCTATCTGAAAACGGCTGTGGCGCTGAAGTTGCCTGTGAATGTGGAGTTGGTGGCATGTGAAACCCGCATGTGGAGCATTCGTTTGTGTGGGATGCTCACCAAGCTTCATTTCAGTCCTTGGCACTCAAAGGGTACTAAGCATAGAGTGTGAAAACTGAGTTTCCTTGAGAGCTGCTTGGAAGCCTGATGGTGTGTGAAGTTAGTGAGCCAAATGGAGTTGTTCTCCCACAAGAACCACTCGGCTGATCCTTCTTCAATATGCCCTTCACCTACATGCAGTGTTTCCTTGATTGAATTAGCTCTCACACCAATATTTGCGTCTAGAGCCTTTGCATTGAGGGCTATCTGAAAACGGCTGTGGCGCTGAAGTTGCCTGTGAATGTGGAGTTGGTGGCATGTGAAAGCCGCATGTGGAGCATTCGTTTGTGTGGGAAGCTCTACTAGATTCATTCCTAGATAATGCAACCAAAGGGCACTAAGCATAGAGTGTGAAAACTGAGTTTCCTTGAGAGCTGCTTGGAAGGCTGATGGTGTGTGAAGTTAGTGAGCCAAATGGAGTTGTTCTCCACAAGAACCACTTGGTAGATCCTTCTTCAATATGCCCTTCACCAACATGCAGTGTTTCCTTGATTGAATTAACTCTCACACAAATATTTGCGTCTAGAGCCTTTGCATTGAGGGCTACCTGAAAACGGCTGTGGCGCTGAAGTTGCCTGTGAATGTGGAGTTGGTGGCATGTGAAACCCGCATTTGGAGCATTCGTTTGTGTGGGATGCTCACCAAGCTTCATTTCAGTCCTAGGCACTCAAAGGGCACTAAGCATAGAGTGTGAAAACTGAGTTTCCTTGAGAGCTGCTTGGAAGCCTGATGGTGTGTGAAGTTAGTGAGCCAAATGGAGTTGTTCTCCCACAAGAACCACTCGGCTGATCCTTCTTCAATATGCCCTTCACCTACATGCAGTGTTTCCTTGATTGAATTAGCTCTCACACCAATATTTGTGTCTAGAGCCTTTGCATTGAAGGGTATCTGAAAATGGCTGTGGCGCTGAAGTTGCCTGTGAATGTGGAGTTGGTGGCATGTGAAACCTGCATGTGGAGCATTCGTTTGTGTGGGATGCTCTACCAGGTTCATTCCTAGATAATGCACTCAAAGGGCACTAAGCATAGAGTGTGAAAACTGAGTTTCCTTGAGAGCTTCTTGAAAGGCTGATGGTGTGTGAAGTTAGTGAGCCAAATGGAGTTGTTCTCCCACAAGAAACACTCGGCTGATCCTTCTTCAATATGCCCTTCACCAACATGCAGTGTTTCCTTGATTGAATTAGCTCTCACACCAATATTTGCATCTAGAGCCTTTGCATTGAGGGCTATCTGAAAACGGCTGTGGCGCTGAATTTTCCTGAAAATGTGGAGTTGGTGGCATGTGAAACCCGCATGTGGAGCATTCGTTTGTGTGGGATGCTCTACCAGGTTAATTCCTAGATAATGAACTCAAAGGGCACTAAGCATAGAGTGTGAAAACTGAGTTTCCTTGAGAGCTGCTTGGAAGCCTGATGGTGTGTGAAGTTAGTGAGCCAAATGGAGTTGTTCTCCCACAAGAACCACTCACCTGATCCTTCTTCAATATGCCCTTCACCAACATGCAGTGTTTCCTTGATTGAATTAGCTCTCACACCAATATTTGCGTCTAGAGCCTTTGCATTGAGGGCTATCTGAAAACGGCTGTGGCGCTGAAGTTGCCTGTGAATGTGGAGTTGGTGGCATGTGAAACCCGCATGTGGAGCATTCGTTTGTGTGGGATGCTCACCAAGCTTCATTTCAGTCCTAGGCACTCAAAGGGCACTAAGCATAGAGTGTGAAAACTGAGTTTCCTTGAGAGCTGCTTGGAAGCCTGATGGTGTGTGAAGTTAGTGAGCCAAATGGAGTTGTTCTCCCACAAGAACCACTCGGCTGATCCTTCTTCAATATGCCCTTCACCAACATGCAGTGTTTCCTTGATTGAATTAGCTCTCACACAAATAGTTGCGTCTAGAGCCTTTGCATTGAGGGCTATCTGAAAATGGCTGTGGCGCTGAAGTTGCCTGTGAATGTGGAGTTGGTGGCATGTGAAACCCGCATGTGGAGCATTCGTTTGTGTGGGATGCTCTACCAGGTTCATTCCTAGATAATGCACTCAAAGGGCACTAAGCATAGAGTGTGAAAACTGAGTTTCCTTGAGAGCTGCTTGGAAGCCTGATGGTGTGTGAAGTTAGTGAGCCAAATGGAGTTGTTCTCCCACAAGAACCACTCGGCTGATCCTTCTTCAATATGCCCTTCACCAACATGCAGTGTTTCCTTGATTGAATTAGCTCTCACACCAATATTTGCGTCTAGAGCCTTTGCATTGAGGGCTATCTGAAAAAACCTGTGGCGCAGAAGTTGTTTGAAAATGTGGAGTTGGTGGCATGTGAAACCCGCATGTGGAGCATTCGTTTGTGTTTGATGCTCACCATGCTTCATTTCAGTCCTAGGCACTCAAAGGGCACTAAGCATAGAGTGTGAAAACTGAGTTTCCTTGAGAGCTGCTTGGAGCCTGATGGTGTGTGAAGTTAGTGAACCAAATGGAGTTGTTCTCCCACAAGAACCACTCGTCTGATCCTTCTTCAATATGCCCTTCACCAACATGCAGTGTTTCCTTGATTGAATTAGCTCTCACACCAATATTTGCGTCTAGAGCCTTTGCATTGAGGGCTATCTACAAACGGCTGTGGCGCAGAAGTTGCGTGTGAATGTGGAGTTGGTGGCATGTGAAACCAGCAAGTGGAGCATTCGTTTATGTGGGATGCTCTACCAGGTTCATTCCTAGATAATGCACTCAAAGGGCACTAAGCATAGAGTGTGAAAACTGAGTTTCCTTGAGAGCTTCTTGAAAGGCTGATGGTGTGTGAAGTTAGTGAGCCAAATGGAGTTGTTCTCCCACAAGAAACACTCGGCTGATCCTTCTTCAATATGCCCTTCACCAACATGCAGTGTTTCCTTGATTGAATTAGCTCTCACACCAATATTTGCGTCTAGAGCCTTTGCATTGAGGGCTATCTGAAAACGGCTGTGGCGTGAATTTTCCTGAAAATGTGGAGTTGGTGGCATGTGAAACCCGCATGTGGAGCATTCGTTTGTGTGGGATGCTCTACCAGGTTCATTCCTAGATAATGCACTCAAAGGGCACTAAGCATAGAGTGTGAAAACTGAGTTTCCTTGAGAGCTGCTTGGAAGCCTGATGGTGTGTGAAGTTAGTGAGCCAAATGGAGTTGTTCTCCCACAAGAACCACTCGGCTGATCCTTCTTCAATATGCCCTTCACCAACATACAGTATTTCCTTGATTGAATTAGCTCTCACACCAATATTTGCGTCTAGAGCCTTTGCATTGAGGGCTATCTGAAAATGGCTGTGGCGCTGAAGTTGCCTGAGAATGTGGAGTTGGTGGCATGTGGAACCCGCATGTGGAGCATTCGTTTGTGTGGGATGCTCACCAAGCTTCATTTCAGTCCTTGGCACTCAAAGGGCACTAAGCATAGAGTGTGAAAACTGAGTTTCCTTGAGAGCTGCTTGGAAGCCTGATGGTGTGTGAAGTTAGTGAGCCAAATGGAGTTGTTCTCCCACAAGAACCACTCGGCTGATCCTTCTTCAATATGCCCTTCACCAACATGCAGTGTTTCCTTGATTGAATTAGCTCTCACACCAATATTTGCGTCTAGAGCCTTTGCATTGAGGGCTATCTGAAAACGGCTGTGGCGCTGAAGTTGCCTGTGAATGTGGAGTTGGTGGCATGTGAAACCCGCATGTGGAGCATTCGTTTGTGTGGGATGCTCTACCAGGTTCATTCCTAGATAATGCACTCAAAGGGCACTAAGCATAGAGTGTGAAAACTGAGTTTCCTTGAGAGCTGCTTGGAAGCCTGATGGTGTGTGAAGTTAGTGAGCCAAATGGAGTTGTTCTCCCACAAGAACCACTCGGCTGATCCTTCTTCAATATGCCCTTCAGCAACATGCAGTGTTTCCTTGATTGAATTAGCTCTCACACCAATATTTGCGTCTAGAGCCTTTGCATTGAGGGCTATCTGAAAAAACCTGTGGCGCAGATGTTGCTTGAAAATATGGAGTTGGTGGCATGGGAAACCCGCATGTGGAGCATTCGTTTCTGTGGGATGCTCACCAAGCTTCATTTCAGTCCTAGGCACACAAAGGGCACTAAGCATAGAGTGTGAAAACTGAGTTTCCTTGAGAGCTGCTTGGAGCCTGATGGTGTGTGAAGTTAGTGAGCCAAATGGAGTTGTTCTCCCACAAGAACCACTCGGCTGATCCTTCTTCAATATGCCCTTCACCAACATGCAGTGTTTCCTTGATTGAATTAGCTCTCACACCAATATTTGCGTCTAGAGCCTTTGCATTGAAGGCTATCTGAAAATGCCTGTGGCGCTGAAGTTGCCTGAGAATGTGGAGTTGGTGGCATGTGGAACCCGCATGTGGAGCATTCGTTTGTGTGGGGATGCTCTACCAGGTTCATTCCTAGATAATGAACTCAAAGGGCACTAAGCATAGAGTGTGAAAACTGAGTTTCCTTGAGAGCTGCTTGGAAGGCTGATGGTGTGTGAAGTTAGTGAGCCAAATGGAGTTGTTCTTTCACAAGAACCACTCGGCTGATCCTTCTTCAATATGCCCTTCACCAACATGCAGTGTTTCCTTGATTGAATTAGCTCTCACACCAATATTTGCGTCTAGAGCCTTTGCATTGAGGGCTATCTGAAAAAACCTGTGGCGCAGAAGTTCCTTGAAAATATGGAGTTGGTGACATGGGAAACCCGCATGTGGAGCATTCGTTTGTGTGGGATGCTCACCAAGCTTCACTTCAGTCCTAGGCACACAAAGGGCACTAAGCATAGAGTGTGAAAACTGAGTTTCCTTGAGAGCTGCTTGGAGCCTGATGGTGTGTGAAGTTAGTGAGCCAAATGGAGTTGTTCTCCCACAAGAAACACTCGGCTGATCCTTCTTCAATATGCCCTTCACCAACATGCAGTGTTTCCTTGATTGAATTAGCTCTCACACCAATATTTGCGTCTAGAGCCTTTGCATTGAAGGTTATCTGAAAATGGCTGTGGCGCTGAATTTTCCTGAGAATGTGGAGTTGGTGGCATGTGGAACCCGCATGTGGAGTATTCGTTTGTGTTGGATGCTCTACCAGGTTCATTCCTAGATAATGAACTCAAAGGGCACTAAGCATAGAGTGTGAAAACTGAGTTTCCTTGAGAGCTGCTTGGAAGGCTGATGGTGTGTGAAGTTAGTGAGCCAAATGGAGTTGTTCTCCCACAAGAACCACTCGGCTGATCCTTCTTCAATATGCCCTTCACCAACATGCAGTGTTTCCTTGATTGAATTAGCTCTCACACCAATATTTGCGTCTAGAGCCTTTGCATTGAGGGCTATCTGAAAACGGCTGTGGCGCTGAAGTTGCCTGTGAATGTGGAGTTGGTGGCATGTGAAACCCGCATGTGGAGCATTCGTTTGTGTGGGATGCTCTACCAGGTTCATTCCTAGATAATGCACTCAAAGGGCACTAAGCATAGAGTGTGAAAACTGAGTTTCCTTGAAAGCTGCTTGGAAGCCTGATGGTGTGTGAAGTTAGTGAGCCAAATGGAGTTGTTCTCCCACAAGAACCACTCGGCTGATGCTTCTTCAATATGCCCTTCAGCAACATGCAGTGTTTCCTTGATTGAATTATCTCTCACACCAATATTTGCGTCTAGAGCCTTTGCATTGAGTGCTATCTGAAAAAACCTGTGACGCAGAAGATGCTTGAAAGTATGGAGTTGGTGGCATGTGAAACCCGCATGTGGAGCATTCGTTTGTGTGGGATGCTCACCAAGCTTCATTTCAGTCCTTGGCACTGAAAGAGCACTAAGCATAGAGTGTGAAAACTGAGTTTCCTTGAGAGCTGCTTGGAAGCCTGATGGTGTGTGAAGTTAGTGAGCCAAATGGAGTTGTTCTCCCACAAGTACCACTCGGCTGATCCTTCTTCAATATGCCCTTCACCAACATGCAGTGTTTCCTTGATTGAATTAGCTCTCACACCAATATTTGTGTCTAGAGCCTTTGCATTGAGGGTTATCTGAAAATGGCTGTGGCGCTGAAGTTGCCTGAGAATGTAGAGTTGGTGGCATGTGGAACCCGCATGTGGAGCATTCGTTTGTGTGCGATGCTCACCAAGATTCATTTCAGTCCTAGGCACTCAAAGGGCACTAAGCATAGAGTGTGAAAACTGAGTTTCCTTGAGAGCTGCTTGGAAGCCTGATGGTGTGTGAAGTTAGTGAGCCAAATGGAGTTGTTCTCCCACAAGAACTACTCGGCTGATTCTTCTTCAATATGCCCTACATCAACATACAGTGTTTCCTTGATTGAATTAGCTCTCACACCAATATTTACATCTAGAGGCTTTGCATTGAGGGCTATCTGAAAATGGCTGTGGCACTGAAGTTGCCTGAGAATGTGGAGTTGGTGGCATGTGAAACCTGCATGTGGAGCATTCGTTTGTGTGGGATGCTCTACCAGGTTCATTCCTAGATAATGCACTCAAAGGGCACTAAGCATAGAGTGTGAAAACTGAGTTTCCTTGAGAGCTGCTTGGAAGCCTGATGGTGTGTGAAGTTAGTGAGCCAAATGGAGTTGTTCTCCCACAAGAACCACTCGGCTGATCCTTCTTTAATATGCCTTTCACCAACATGCAGTGTTTCCTTGATTGAATTAGCTCTCACACCAATATTTGCGTCTAGAGCCTTTGCATTGAGGCCTATCTGAAAACGGCTGTGGCGCTGAAGTTGCCTGTGAATGTGGAGTTGGTGGCATGTGAAACCCGCATGTGGAGCATTCGTTTGTGTGGGATGCTCTACCAGGTTCATTCCTAGATAATGCACTCAAAGGGCACTAAGCATAGAGTGTGAAAACTGAGTTTCCTTGAGAGCTGCTTGGAAGGCTGATGATGTGTGAAGTTAGTGAGCCAAATGGAGTTGTTCTCCCACAAGAACCACTCGGCTGATCCTTCTTCAATATGCCCTTCACCAACATGCAGTGTTTCCTTGATTGAATTAGCTCTCACACCAATATTTGCATCTAGAGCCTTTGCATTGAGGGCTATCTGAAAACGGCTGTTCGCTGAAGTTGCCTGTGAATGTGGAGTTGGTGGCATGTGAAACCCGCATGTGGAGCATTCGTTTGTGTGGGATGCTCACCAAGCTTCATTTCAGTCCTTGGCACTCAAAGGGCACTAAGCATAGAGTGTGAAAACTGAGTTTCCTTGAGAGCTGCTTGGAAGCCTGATGGTGTGTGAAGTTAGTGAGCCAAATGGAGTTGTTCTCCCACAAGAACCACTCGGCTGATCCTTCTTCAATATGCCCTTCACCAACATGCAGTGTTTCCTTGATTGAATTAGCTCTCACACCAATATTTGCGTCTAGAGCCTTTGCATTGAGGGCTATCTGAAAACGGCTGTGGCGCTGAAGTTGCCTGTGAATGTGGAGTTGGTGGCATGTGAAACCCGCATGTGGAGCATTCGTTTGTGTGGGATGCTCTACTAGATTCATTCCTAGATAAGGCACTCAAAGGGCACTAAGCATAGAGTGTGAAAACTGAGTTTCCTTGAGAGCTGCTTGGAAGGCTGATGGTGTGTGAAGTTAGTGAGCCAAATGGAGTTGTTCTCCCACAAGAACCGCTTGGTAGTTCCTTCTTCAATATGCCCTTGACCAACATGCAGTGTTTCCTTGATTGAATTAGCTCTCACACCAATATTTGCGTCTAGAGCCTTTGCATTGAGGGCTATCTGAAAACGGCTGTGGCGCTGAAGTTGCCTGTGAATGTGGAGTTGGTGGCATGTGAAACCCGCATGTGGAGCATTCGTTTGTGTGGGATGCTCACCAAGCTTCATTTCAGTCCTAGGCACTCAAAGGGCCCTAAGCATAGAGTGTGAAAACTGAGTTTCCTTGAGAGCTGCTTGGAAGCCTGATGGTGTGTGAAGTTAGTAAGCCAAATGGAGTTGTTCTCCCACAAGAACCACTCGGCTGATCCTTCTTCAATATGCCCTTCACAAACATGCAGTGTTTCCTTGATTGAATTAGCTCTCACACCAATATTTGCGTCTAGAGCCTTTGCATTGAGGGCTATCTGAAAAAGGCTGTGGCGCTGAAGTTGCCTGTGAATGTGGAGTTGGTGGCATGTGAAACCCGCATGTGGAGCATTCGTTTGTGTGGGATGCTCACCAAGCTTCATTTCAGTCCTAGGCACTCAAAGGGCACTAAGCATAGAGTGTGAAAACTGAGTTTCCTTGAGAGCTGCTTCGAGCCTGATGGTGTGTGAAGTTAGTGAACCAAATGGAGTTGTTCTCCCACAAGAACCACTCGGCTGATCCTTCTTCAATATGCCCTTCACCAACATGCAGTGTTTCCTTGATTGAATTAGCTCTCACACCAATATTTGCGTCTAGAGCCTTTGCATTGAGGGCTATCTACAAACGGCTGTGGCGCACAAGTTGCCTGTGAATGTGGAGTTGGTGGCATGTGAAACCAGCAAGTGGAGCATTCGTTTGTGTGGGATGCTCTACCAGGTTCATTCCTAGATAATGCACTCAAAGGGCACTAAGCATAGAGTGTGAAAACTGAGTTTCATTGAGAGCTGCTTGGAAGCCTGATGGTGTGTGAAGTTAGTGAGCCAAATGGAGTTGTTCTCCCACAAGAACCACTTGGTTGATCCTTCTTCAATATGCCCTTCACCAACATGCAGTGTTTCCTTGATTGAATTAGCTCTCACACCAATATTTGCGTCTAGAGCCTTTGCATTGAGGGCTATCTGAAAATGGCTGTGGCGCTGAAGTTGCCTGTGAATGTAGAGTTGGTGGCATGTGAAACCCGCATGTGGAGCATTCGTTTGTGTGGGATGCTCACCAAGCTTCATTTCAGTCCTTGGCACTGAAAGAGCACTAAGCATAGAGTGTGAAAACTGAGTTTCCTTGAGAGCTGCTTGGAAGCCTGATGGTGTGTGAAGTTAGTGAGCCAAATGGAGTTGTTCTCCCACAAGAACCACTCGGCTGATCCTTCTTCAATATGCCCTTCACCAACATGCAGTGTTTCCTTGATTGAATTAGCTCTCACACCAATATTTGCGTCTAGAGCCTTTGCATTGAGGGCTATCTGAAAAAGGCTGTGGCGCAGAAGTTGCCTGTGAATGTGGAGTTGGTGGCATGTGAAACCCGCATGTGGAGCATTCGTTTGTGTGGGATGCTCACCAAGCTTCATTTCAGTCCTAGGCACTCAAAGGGCACTAAGCATAGAGTGTGAAAACTGAGTTTCCTTGAGAGCTGCTTGGAAGGTTGATGGTGTGTGAAGTTAGTGAGCCAAATGGAGTTGTTCTCCCACAAGAACCACTCGGCTGATCCTTCTTCAATATGCCCTTCAGCAACATGCAGTGTTTCCTTGATTGAATTAGCTCTCACACCAATATTTGTGTCTAGAGCCTTTGCATTGAAGGCTATCTGAAAATGGCTGTGGCGCTGAAGTTGCCTCTGAATGTGGAGTTGGTGGCATGTGAAATCCGCATGTGGAGCATTCGTTTGTGTGGGATGCTCTACCAGGTTCATTCCTAGATAATGAACTCAAAGGGCACTAAGCATAGAGTGTGAAAACTGAGTTTCCTTGAGAGCTTCTTGAAAGGCTGATGGTGTGTGAAGTTAGTGAGCCAAATGGAGTTGTTCTCCCACAAGAACCACTCGGCTGATCCTTCTTCAATATGCCCTTCACCAACATGCAGTGTTTCCTTGATTGAATTAGCTCTCACACCAATATTTGCATCTAGAGCCTTTGCTTTGAGGGCTATCTGAAAACGGCTGTGGCGCTGAATTTTCCTGAAAATGTGGAGTTGGTGGCATGTGAAACCCGCATGTGGAGCATTCGTTTGTGTGGGATGCTCTACCATGTTCATTCCTAGATAATGCACTCAAAGGGCACTAAGCATAGAGTGTGAAACCTGAGTTTCCTTGAGAGCTGCTTGGAAGCCTGATGGTGTGTGAAGTTAGTGAGCCAAATGGAGTTGTTCTCCCACAAGAACCACTCGGCTGATCCTTCTTCAATATGCCCTTCACCAACATGCAGTATTTCCTTGATTGAATTAGCTCTCACACCAATATTTGCGTCTAGAGCCTTTGCATTGAGGGCTATCTGAAAACGGCTGTGGCGCTGAAGTTGCCTGAGAATGTGGAGTTGGTGGCATGTGGAACCCGCATGTGGAGCATTCGTTTGTGTGGGATGCTCACCAAGCTTCATTTCAGTCCTTGGCACTCAAAGGGCACTAAGCATAGAGTGTGAAAACTGAGTTTCCTTGAGAGCTGCTTGGAAGGCTGATGGTGTGTGAAGTTAGTGAGCCAAATGGAGTTGTTCTCCCACAAGAACCACTCGGCTGATCCTTCTTCAATATGCCCTTCACCAACATGCAGTGTTTCCTTGATTGAATTAGCTCTCACACCAATATTTGCGTCTAGAGCCTTTGCATTGAGGGCTATCTGCAAACGGCTGTTCGCTGAAGTTGCCTGTGAATGTGGAGTTGGTGGCATGTGAAACCCACATGTGGAGCATTCGTTTGTGTGGGATGCTCTACCAGGTTCATTCCTAGATAATGCACTCAAAGGGCACTAAGCATAGAGTGTGAAAACTGAGTTTCCTTGAGAGCTGCTTGGAAGCCTGATGGTGTGTGAAGTTAGTGAGCCAAATGGAGTTGTTCTCCCACAAAAACCACTCGGCTGATCCTTCTTCAATATGCCCTTCAGCAACATGCAGTGTTTCCTTGATTGAATTAGCTCTCACACCAATATTTGCGTCTAGAGCCTTTGCATTGAGTGCTATCTGAAAAAACCTGTGGCGCAGAAGATGCTTGAAAATATGGAGTTGGTGGCATGGGAAACCCGCATGTGGAGCATTCGTTTGTGTGGGATGCTCACCAAGCTTCATTTCAGTCCTTGGCACTGAAAGAGCACTAAGCATAGAGTGTGAAAACTGAGTTTCCTTGAGAGCTGCTTGGAAGCCTGATGGTGTGTGAAGTTAGTGAGCCAAATGGAGTTGTTCTCCCACAAGAACTACTCGGCTGATTCTTCTTCAATATGCCCTACATCAACATACAGTGTTTCCTTGATTGAATTAGCTCTCACACCAATATTTACATCTAGAGGCTTTGCATTGAGGGCTATCTGAAAATGGCTGTGGCACTGAAGTTGCCTGAGAATGTGGAGTTGGTGGCATGTGAAACCTGCATGTGGAGCATTCGTTTGTGTGGGATGCTCAACAAGCTTCATTCCTAGATAATGCACTCAAAGGGCACTAAGCATAGAGTGTGAAAACTGAGTTTCCTTGAGAGCTGCTTGGAAGCCTGATGGTGTGTGAAGTTAGTGAGCCAAATGGAGTTGTTCTCCCACAAGAACCACTTGGTTGATCCTTCTTCAATATGCCCTTCACCAACATGCAGTGTTTCCTTGATTGAATTAGCTCTCACACCAAAATTTGCGTCTAGAGCCTTTGCATTGGGGGCTATCTGAAAATGGCTGTGGCGCTGAAGTTGCCTGTGAATGTAGAGTTGGTGGCATGTGAAACCCGCATGTGGAGCATTCGTTTGTGTGGGATGCTCACCAAGCTTCATTTCAGTCCTTGGCACTGAAAGAGCACTAAGCATAGAGTGTGAAAACTGAGTTTCCTTGAGAGCTGCTTGGAAGCCTGATGGTGTGTGAAGTTAGTGAGCCAAATGGAGTTGTTCTCCCACAAGAACCACTCGGCTGATCCTTCTTCAATATGCCCTTCACCAACATGCAGTATTTCCTTGATTGAATTAGCTCTCACACCAATATTTGCGTCTAGAGCCTTTGCATTGAGGGCTATCTGAAAACGGCTGTGGCGCTGAAGTTGCCTGAGAATGTGGAGTTGGTGGCATGTGGAACCCGCATGTGGAGCATTCGTTTGTGTGGGATGCTCACCAAGCTTCATTTCAGTCCTTGGCACTCAAAGGGCACTAAGCATAGAGTGTGAAAACTGAGTTTCCTTGAGAGCTGCTTGGAAGCCTGATGGTGTGTGAAGTTAGTGAGCCAAATGGAGTTGTTCTCCCACAAGAACCACTCGGCTGATCCTTCTTCAATATGCCCTTCACCAACATGCAGTGTTTCCTTGATTGAATTAGCTCTCACACCAATATTTGCGTCTAGAGCCTTTGCATTGAGGGCTATCTGAAAACGGCTGTGGCGCTGAAGTTGCCTGTGAATGTGGAGTTGGTGGCATGTGAAACCCGCATGTGGAGCATTCGTTTGTGTGGGATGCTCTACCAGGTTCATTCCTAGATAATGCACTCAAAGGGCACTAAGCATAGAGTGTGAAAACTGAGTTTCCTTGAGAGCTGCTTGGAAGCCTGATGGTGTGTGAAGTTAGTGAGCCAAATGGAGTTGTTCTCCCACAAGAACCACTCGGCTGATCCTTCTTCAATATGCCCTTCACCAACATGCAGTGTTTCCTTGATTGAATTAGCTCTCACACCAATATTTGCGTCTAGAGCCTTTGCATTGAGGGCTATCTGAAAAAACCTGTGGCGCAGAAGTTGCTTGAAAATATGGAGTTGGTGGCATGGGAAACCCGCATGTGGAGCATTCGTTTCTGTGGGATGCTCACCAAGCTTCATTTCAGTCCTAGGCACACAAAGGGCACTAAGCATAGAGTGTGAAAACTGAGTTTCCTTGAGAGCTGCTTGGAGCCTGATGGTGTGTGAAGTTAGTGAGCCAAATGGAGTTGTTCTCCCACAAGAAACACTCGGCTGATCCTTCTTCAATATGCCATTCACCAACATGCAGTGTTTCCTTGATTGAAATAGCTCTCACACCAATATTTGCGTCTAGAGCCTTTGCATTGAGGGCTATCTGAAAATGCCTGTGGCGCTGAATTTTCCTGAGAATGTGGAGTTGGTGGCATGTGGAACCCGCATGTGGAGCATTCGTTTGTGTGGGATGCTCTACCAGGTTCATTCCTAGATAATGAACTCAAAGGGCACTAAGCATAGAGTGTGAAAACTGAGTTTCCTTGAGAGCTGCTTGGAAGGCTGATGGTGTGTGAAGTTAGTGAGCCAAATGGAGTTGTTCTCCCACAAGAACCACTCGGCTGATCCTTCTTCAATATGCCCTTCACCAACATGCAGTGTTTCCTTGATTGAATTAGCTCTCACACCAATATTTGCGTCTAGAGCCTTTGCATTGAGGGCTATCTGAAAATGGCTGTGGCGCAGAAGTTGCTTGAAAATATGGAGTTGGTGACATGGGAAACCAGCATGTGGAGCATTCGTTTGTGTGGGATGCTCACCAAGCTTCACTTCAGTCCTAGGCACACAAAGGGCACTAAGCATAGAGTGTGAAAACTGAGTTTCCTTGAGAGCTGCTTGGAGCCTGATGGTGTGTGAAGTTAGTGAGCCAAATGGAGTTGTTCTCCCACAAGAAACACTCGGCTGATCCTTCTTCAATATGCCCTTCACCAACATGCAGTGTTTCCTTGATTCAATTAGCTCTCACACCAATATTTGCGTCTAGAGCCTTTGCATTGAAGGCTATCTGAAAATGGCTGTGGCGCTGAATTTTCCTGAGAATGTGGAGTTGGTGGCATATGGAACCCGCATGTGGAGCATTCGTTTGTGTGGGATGCTCTACCAGGTTCATTCCTAGATAATGAACTCAAAGGGCACTAAGCATAGAGTATGAAAACTGAGTTTCCTTGAGAGCTGCTTGGAAGCCTGATGGTGTGTGAAGTTAGTGAGCCAAATGGAGTTGTTCTCCCACAAGAACCACTCGGCTGATCCTTCTTCAATATGCCCTTCACCAACATGCAGTGTTTCCTTGATTGAATTAGCTCTCACACCAATATTTGCGTCTAGAGCCTTTGCATTGAGGGCTATCTGAAAACGGCTGTGGCCCTGAAGTTGCCTGTGAATGTGGAGTTGGTGGCATGTGAAACCCTCAGTGGAGCATTCGTTTGTGTGGGATGCTCTACCAGGTTCATTCCTAGATAATGCACTCAAAGGGCACTAAGCATAGAGTGTGAAAACTGAGTTTCCTTGAGAGCTGCTTGGAAGCCTGATGGTGTGTGAAGTTAGTGAGCCAAATGGAGTTGTTCTCCCACAAGAACCACTCGGCTGATCCTTCTTCAATATGCCCTTCAGCAACATGCAGTGTTTCCTTGATTGAATTATCTCTCACACCAATATTTGCGTCTAGAGCCTTTGCATTGAGTGCTATCTGAAAAAACCTGTGGCGCAGAAGATGCTTGAAAATATGGAGTTGGTGGCATGTGAAACCCGCATGTGGAGCATTCGTTTGTGTGGGATGCTCACCAAGCTTCATTTCAGTCCTTGGCACTGAAAGAGCACTAAGCATAGAGTGTGAAAACTGAGTTTCCTTGAGAGCTGCTTGGAAGCCTGATGGTGTGTGAAGTTAGTGAGCCAAATGGAGTTGTTCTCCCACAAGAACTACTCGGCTGATTCTTCTTCAATATGCCCTACATCAACATACAGTGTTTCCTTGATTGAATTAGCTCTCACACCAATATTTACATCTAGAGGCTTTGCATTGAGGGCTATCTGAAAATGGCTGTGGCACTGAAGTTGCCTGAGAATGTGGAGTTGGTGGCATGTGAAACCTGCATGTGGAGCATTCGTTTGTGTGGGATGCTCTACCAGGTTCATTCCTAGATAATGCACTCAAAGGGCACTAAGCATAGAGTGTGAAAACTGAGTTTCCTTGAGAGCTGCTTGGAAGCCTGATGGTGTGTGAAGTTAGTGAGCCAAATGGAGTTGTTCTCCCACAAGAAACACTCGGCTGATCCTTCTTCAATATGCCCTTCACCAACATGCAGTGTTTCCTTGATTGAATTAGCTCTCACACCAATATTTGTGTCTAGAGCCTTTGCAATGAGGGCTATCTGAAAACGGCTGTGGGGCGGAAGTTGCCTGTGAATGTGGAGTTGGTGGCATGTGAAACCCGCATGTGGAGCATTCTTTTGTGTGGGATGCTCACTAAGCTTCATTTCAGTCCTAGGCACTCAAAGGGCACTAAGCATAGAGTGTGAAAACTGAGTTTCCTTGAGAGCTGCTTGGAAGCCTGATGGTGTGTGAAGTTAGTGAGCCAAATGGAGTTGTTCTCCCACAAGAACCACTCGGCTGATCCTTCTTTCAATATGCCCTTTACCAACATGCAGTGTTTCCTTGATTGAATTAGCTCTCACACCAATATTTGCGTCTAGAGCCTTTGCATTGAGGGCTATCTGAAAATGGCTGTGGCGCTGAAGTTGCCTGTGAATGTGGAGTTGGTGGCATCTGAAACCGGCATGTGGAGCATTCGTTTGTGTGGGATGCTCTACCAGGTTCATTCCTAGATAATGCACTCAAAGGGCACTAAGCATAGAGTGTGAAAACTGAGTTTCCTTGAGAGCTGCTTGGAAGCCTGATGGTGTGTGAAGTTAGTGAGCCAAATGGAGTTGTTCTCCCACAAGAACCACTCGGCTGATCCTTCTTCAATATGCCCTTGACCAACATGCAGTGTTTCCTTGATTGAATTAGCTCTCACAACAATATTTGCGTCAAGAGCCTTTGCATTGAGGGCTATCTGAAAATGGCTGTGGCGCTGAAGTTGCCTGAGAATGTGGAGTTGGTGGCATGTGAAACCCGCATGTGGAGCATTCGTTTGTGTGGGATGCTCACCAAGCTTCATTTGAGTCCTAGGCACACAAAGGGCACTAAGCATAGAGTGTGAAAACTGAGTTTCCTTGAGAGCTGCTTGGAAGCCTGATGGTGTGTGAAGTTAGTGAGTCAAATGGAGTTGTTCTCCCACAAGAACCACTCGGCTGATCCTTCTTCAATATGCCCTTCACCAACATGCAGTGTTTCCTTGATTGAATTAGCTCTCACACTAATATTTGCGTCTAGAGCCTTTGCATTGAGGGCTATCTGAAAACGGCTGTGGCGCTGAAGTTGCTGTGAATGTGGAGTTGGTGGCATGTGAAACCCGCATGTGGAGCATTCGTTTGTGTGGGATGCTCTACCAGGTTCATTCCTAGATAATGCACTCAAAGGGCACTAAGCATAGAGTGTGAAAACTGAGTTTCCTTGAGAGCTGCTTGGAAGCCTGATGGTGTGTGAAGTTAGTGAGCCAAATGGAGTTGTTCTCCCACAAGAACCACTCGGCTGATCCTTCTTCAATATGCCCTTCACCAACATGCAGTGTTTCCTTGATTGAATTAGCTCTCACACCAATATTTGCGTCTAGAGCCTTTGCATTGAGGGCTATCTGAAAACGGCTGTGGCGCTGAATTTGCCTGAGAATGTGGAGTTGGTGGCATGTGAAACCCGCATGTGGAGCATTCGTTTGTGTGGGATGCTGTACCAGGTTCATTCCTAGATAATGAACTCAAAGAGCAACAAAGCATAGAGTGTGAAAACTGAGTTTCCTTGAGAGCTGCTTGGAAGCCTGATGGTGTGTGAAGTTAGTGAGCCAAATGGAGTTGTTCTCCCACAAGAACCACTCGGCTGATCCTTCTTCAATATGCCCTTCACCAACATGCAGTGTTTCCTTGATTGAATTAGCTCTCACACCAATATTTGCATCTAGAGCCTTTGCATTGAGGGCTATCTGAAAATGGCTGTGGCGCTGAAGTTGCCTGAGAATGTGGAGTTGGTGGCATGTGAAACCCGCATGTGGATCATTCGTTTGTGTGCGATGCTCACCAAGCTTCATTTCAGTCCTAGGCACTCAAAGGGTACTAAGCATAGAGTGTGAAAACTGAGTTTCCTTGAGAGCTGCTTGGAAGCCTGATGCTGTGTGAAGTTAGTGAGCCAAATGGAGTTGTTCTCCCACAAGAACTACTCGGCTGATTCTTCTTCAATATGCTCTTCACCAACTTGCAGTGTTTCCTTGATTGAATTAGCTCTCACACCAATATTTACATCTAGAGGCTTTGCATTGAGGGCTATCTGAAAATGGCTGTGGCACTGAAGTTGCCTGAGAATGTGGAGTTGGTGGCATGTGAAACCTGCATGTGGAGCATTCGTTTGTGTGGGATGCTCTACCAGGTTCATTCCTAGATAATGCACTCAAAGGGCACTAAGCATAGAGTGTGAAAACTGAGTTTCCTTGAGAGCTGCTTGGAAGCCTGATGGTGTGTGAAGTTAGTGAGCCAAATGGAGTTGTTCTCCCACAAGAACCACTCGGCTGATCCTTCTTCAATATGCCCTTCACCAACATGCAGTGTTTCCTTGATTGAATTAGCTCTCACACCAATATTTGCGTCTAGAGCCTTTGCATTGAGGGCTATCTGAAAACGGCTGTGGCGCTGAAGTTGCCTGAGAATGTGGAGTTGGTGGCATGTGAAACCCGCATGTGGAGCATTCGTTTGTGTGGGATGCTCTACCAGGTTCATTCCTTGATAATGAACTCAAAGGGCACTAAGCATAGAGTGTGAAAACTGAGTTTCCTTGA